>NC_057797.1:504008450-504117801 GCF_018294505.1 Triticum aestivum
GGTTGTTCTCCACTCGGAGTAGTTTTTTAACGTAGGCGAGTACGGGATCGCAGCTAAGCGCCCGAGTGGGAGGGTTGCTCTCCACTCGGGGTAGTTTTTTAACTTAGGCGAGTATGGGATCATAGCTAAGCCCCCGAGCAGGAGGGTTGCTCTCCACTCGGAGTAGTTTTTTTTAACTTAGGCGAGTACGGGATCGCGGCTAAGTCCCCGAGTGGGAGGGTTGGTCTCCACTCAGAGTAGTTTTTGAAACTTAGGTGAATCAGATTCGCAGCTAAGCCCCCGAGTGAGAGGGTTGCTCTTCGCTTGGAGCGTTTTTTGAAACTTAGGCGAATCGGATTCACGGCTAAGCCACCCACTGGGGGATTTGAACACATATGTTTATGGGATAGCAATCATTAAGATACCACGAAAATCTTGTCTTTGATAAGAAAACTGAATGATTCTTATTACAACTCCTCGATCCGAGTGTTTAGGTATAAAATGGCGGAGCATCTCCGTATTCCACGTGCGTGGCTCGTCTTCTTTCTTGGCTACATTGTAGAGGTGATACGCTCCATTGTGGAGCACCTTGGTGATGATGAAGGGTCCTTCCCAGGCCGGAGCAAGTTTGTGAGGTCGTTTCTAGTGCACTCGGAGCACAAGGTCTCCTTCCTGGAATGCTCGACCTCTGACATTTGGGGCATGGAATCGACGCAGGTCTTGTTGATAGATTGTCGATTAGATCAGAGCCATCTCTCGTTCTTCCTCAGAGATCAACCGCATCTTGGCATGCCTGTTCTGCTTTAGCTTATGAGAAGAGTTCCACTCGAGGGGCGTTGTGCAGCAAGTCACTCGGAAGCACAACTTCAAAACCATACACCATGAATAAAGGAGTTCGGTCAGTCGACTGGTTGGGAGTGGTTCTCAGTCCCCATAGGACAGATAGCAATTTAGTCACCTAGGCTCCAGCATCATGCTTGAGATCGCGCATCACTCGGGGCTTCAGCCCTTGAAGGATCAAACCATTCGCCCTTTCTGACTGCCCATTTGAATGCGGGTGCGCAACCGATGTGTAATCAACCCGAGTGCCTTGGGAAGCACAAAATGCTCTGAACTCATCAGAATCAAAGTTGGAGCCATTATCTATGATAATACTGTGAGGGACTCCATATCTGAATATCAGCTCTCTGATGAAACTGATGGCAGTGCTTGAATCTAGATTCTTGATAGGCTTAGCTTCAATCCATTTGGTGAATTTGTCGACTGCCACAAGCAAATGAGTGAAACCACTTCTGTCGGTCTTGAAAGGTCCAACCATGTCCAACCCCCAAACTGCAAACAGCCAGACGAGTGGAATAGTCTTCAAAGCAGACGCAGGCTTGTGAGACATGTTTGAGTAGAACTGGCAGCCTTCGCACTTGTCGACTATATCTGTCGCCATCTCATTTGCACGCGGGCAGTAGAATCCTGCTCGGTATGCTTTGGCCATGATGGTCCAAGAGGACGCATGGTGACCACAGGTCCCTGAGTGGATCTCATTTAGGATCATTCGACCTTCTTCTGGGGACATGCAACACTGAGCAACTCCTGTAACACTTTCTCTGTAAATCTGTCCACCTATCACTGTGAAGGCTTTGGATCGACACACGATTTGACAGGCCTCTCATCTTCATCCTTTGGGAGTTCCTTTCTGAGCAGATACGCTATATATTGTACCGTCCTGTCGGCGGTGATTACCAAAACTTCCATGATTAGGTCGACTACGACTGGGACTTCAATCTCAGTCGGATCGGTTGAGCTTATCGGTTGCGGGGGCTCCTCTGTGAAAGGGTCTTCTTGGACTAACGGGGTGTGGAGATGCTCCAAGAACACATTGTTGGGTATAGTTTTCCGAGTGGAACCTAACTTTGCCAAATCATCAGCAGCTTGATTCTTGATTCGGGGTATGTAGTGGAGCTCTAATTGTCAGTGTCAAAACCGGCAGATCTCGGGTAGGGGGTCCCGAACTGTGCGTCTAAGGATCGAAGGTAACAGTAGGCAGAGGACACGATGTTTACCTAGGTTCGGGCCCTCTTGATGGAGGTAAAACCTTATGTCCTACTTGATTGACTTTGATGAGTATAGTGGTTACAAGATTTGATCTACAACGAGATCGTAATGGCTAAACCCTAGATGTCTAGCCTGTATGATTATTACTGCCTCTACGGATTAAACCCTCTGGTTTATATAGATACCGGAGGGGGCTAGGGTTTGTATAGAGTTGGTTTACAGAGAAAGGAATCTTCATATGCGAACGCCAGGCTTGCCTTCCACGCCAAGGAGAGTCCCATCCGGACACTAGGGGAAGCCTTCTATCTTGTATCTTCACGGCCCACCAGTCCGGCCCACGTCATATAGCCCGGATGCCTGGGGACCCCCAAATCCAGGGCTCCCTCAGTAGCCCCTGAACCAGGCTTCAATGACGATGTGTCCGGTGCGCAGATTGTCTTCGGCATTGCAAGGCGGGTTCCTCCTCCGAATACTCCAAAGTAGTTGACCAAAAGAACTATATCCGGCTCTGTACAATAGTTACAACCCTGGGCCACGAGGGCAAAATACTTTAAACAAAAATAGGTCATGTCTTCAGACAACTTTTTCGGCGAGGTATTGTGTTCCGGCCTTATTATTATTTCGAACCGTTTTCCAGCCTCCCGTTTCGCGTTTCGAGATGCGACATTCATTGAAACGTCTTGTCAAAGTAGAGATCATGTCCCCTTATTGAGGGATTCTCATGAATATGGATTTGGGTAATCCAGCCGTGCCACTCGCACTACTCCTGGGGAGTAGGCGAGTTTTAAGGCTCGTGGAGAGGGACCCTTGGTATTCACAGCCTTTATAAGGAGACAAGGATCCACCTTTTTACACCACGCCTTCTTCCTCCTCAACACATCTGCTCTCGAGCTCCAACGCCCAAGCTTCAACCCTTTTCGTTCGTAGCAAATGCTCCAACCATGTCCGGGGACTTGCTGTATCAAACTCTAGGGAGCACCCCCACCCTCGTGACCGCCTCTTTTGTTCCTTGGAGCAGGGTCCAAGTCTCCTAGATCATGTTCGGTGAGAAAATCACGTTCCCGAAGATTTTATTCCGTTTGGACTCCGTTTAATATTCCGTTTATCCGAAACACTAAAATAGGCAAAAAGCAGCAATTGTGGGCTGGGCCCTCCGGTTAATAGGTTAGTCCCAAAGATAATATAAAAGTGGAAAATAAATCCCAATATAGTCCAAAACAGTAGATAATATAGCATGGAGCAATCAAAAATTATAGATACGTTGGAGACGTATCAGGCATCCCCAAGCTTAATTCATGCTCGTCCTTGAGTAGGTAGATGATAAAAAGAGAATTTTTGATGCAGAGTGCTACTTGGTATAATTTCAATGCAAATCTTCTTAATTGTGCTATGAATATTCAGATTAGAAAGATTCAAGACAAAAGTTTATATTGACATAAAAATAATAATACTTCAAGCATACTAATAAAGCAATTATGTCTTCTCAAAATAACATGGCCAAAGAAAGTTATCCCCACAAAATCATATAGTCTGGCTATGCTCAATCTTCACCACACAAAGTATTCAAATCATGCACAACCCCGATGACAAGCCAAGCAATTGTTTCATACTCTAACTTTTTCAAAACTTTTTCAATCTTCATGCAATACATGAGCATGAGCCATGTATATAGCACTATAGGTGGAATAGAATGGTGGTTGTGGAGAAGACAAAAAGGAGAAGATGGTCTCACATCAACTAGGCGTATCAACGGGCTATGGAGATGCCCATAAATAGATATCAATGTGAGTGAGTAGGGATTGCCATGCAACGGATGCACTAGAGCTATAAGTATATGAAAGCTCAAAAAGAAACTAAGTGGGTGTGCATCCAACTTGCTTGCTCATGAAGACCTAGGGCAATTTTTGAGGAAGCCCATCATTGGAATATACAAGCCAAGTTCTATAATGTAAAATTCCCACTAGTATATGAAAGTGATAACATGAGAGACTCTCTACTATGAAGATCATGGTGCTACTTTGAAGCACAAGTGTGGTAAAAGGATAGTAACATTGTCCCTTCTCTCTTTTTCTCTCATTTTTTTATTGTTTGGGCCTTTTCTCTTTTTTTATGGCCTCTTTTTATTTGGGCTTCTTTGGCCTCTTTTTTTCGTCCGGAGTCTCATCCCGACTTATGGGGGAATCATAGTCTCCATCATTCTTTCCTCACTGGGACAATGCTCTAATAATGATGATCATCACACTTCTATTTTTCTTATAACTCAACAATTACACCTCAATACTTAGAACAAAATATGACTCTATGTGAATGCATCTGGCGGTGTACCAGGATATGCAATATGACAATGATGAATGTGCCATGAACGGAACTGTGGAAAGTTGCATGGCAATATATCTCGGAATGGCTATGGAAATGCCATAATAGGTAGGTATGGTGGCTGTTTTGAGGAAGGTATATGGTAGGTGTATGATACCGGCGAAAGGTGCGCGGTATTAGAGAGGCTAGCAAAGGTGGAAGGGTGAGAGTGCGTATAATCCATGGACTCAACATTAGTCATAAAGAACTCATATACTTATTGCAAAAATCTAGAAGTTATCAAAGCAAAGTATCACGTGCATGCTCCTAGGGGGATAGATTGGTAGGAAAAGACCATCGCTCGTCCCCGACGGCCACTCATAAGGAAGACAATCAATAAATAAATCATGCTCCGACTTCATCACATAACGGTTCACCATACGTGCATGCTACGGGAATCACAAACCTTACACACAAGTATTCTTTAAATTCACAACTACTCAACTAGCATGACTTTAATATTATCACCTCCATATCTCAAAACAATTATCATGCTTCAATCTTTTCTTATTATTCAACACACTCAAAAGAAAGTTTCACAAATCTTGAATACCAAGCATATTATTATCAAGCAAATTACCATGTTATTAAGAGACTCTCAAAATAATTTAAGTGAAGCATGAGAGATCAATAGTTTCTTTAAAACAAATCCACCACCGTGCTCTAAAATATCTAAGTGAAGCACATAGAGAAAAATTATAACGTTCAAAAGATATAAGTGAAGCACATAGAGCAAAACTACTTAGCTCAAAAGATATAAGTGAAGCACATAGAGTATTCTATCAAATTTTAATTCATGTATGGATCTCTTAAAAGGTGTGTACAGCAAGGATGATTGTGGCATACTAGGACACAAAGACACAAATAATACAAGACGCTCCAAGCAAAACACATATCATGTTGGTGAATAAAAATATAGCTCCAAGTAAATTACCGATGGAAGTGGACGAAAGAGGGGATGCCTTCCGAGGCATGCCCAAGATTTGACTTCTTGGTGTCCTTGGATTATCTTGGGGGTGCCATGGGGATCCCCAAGATTAGGCTCTTGCCACTCCTTGTTCCATAATCCATCAAAAGAATTCACCCAAAACATGAAAACTTCACAACACAAAACTCAAAATAGAAAACTCGTGAGCTCCGTTAGCGAAAGAAAACAAAAGACCACTTCAAGGTACTGTAATGAACTCATTCTTTATTTATATTGGTGTTAAAAATACTGTATTTCAACTTCTCTATGGATTATAAACTATTTTACTAGCCATAGATTCATCAAAATAAGCAAACAACACACGAAAAACAGAATCTGTCAAAAACAGAACAGTCTGTAGTAATCTGTAGATAGCGCAAGATATGGAACCCCAAAAATTCTAAAATAAATTGCTGGACGTGAGGAATTTATCTATTAATGATCTGCAAAAATAATTAACTAAATATCACTCTTCAAATAAAAATGACAGTAGTTCTCGTGAGAGCTAAAGTTTCTGTTTTTTACAGCAAGTTCAACAAGATTTTCCCCAAGTCTTCCCAACGGTTCTACTTGGCACAAACACTAATTAAACACAAAAAACACAAGAAAAACAGAGGCTAAATAATTTATTTATTACTAAACAGGAGCAAAAAGCAAGGAATAAAAATAAAATTGGGTTGCCTCCCAACAAGCGTTATCGTTTAACGCCCCTAGCTAGGCATAAAAGCGAGGATAGATCTAGGTATTGCCATCTTTGGTAGGCAATACATAAGTGGCTCTCATGATAGTTTCATATGGTAATTTTATTTTATTTCTAGGAAAGTGTTCCATGCCCTTTTTTAATGGAAATTTAAATATAATATTCCCTTCCTTCATATCAATAATCGCACCAACCGTTCTAAGGAAAGGCCTACCAAGAATAATAGGGCAAGAAGGATTGCAATCTATATCAAGAACAATGAAATCTACGGGCACATAATTCCTATTTGCAACAATGAGAACATCATTAATCCTTCGCATAGGTTTCTTAATAGTGGAATCCGCAAGATGCAAGTTTAGAGAGCAATCATCAAAGTTATGGAAATCTAGTAGACCACACAAAGTCTTGGGAATAGTAGAGACACTAGCACCCAAATCACAAAAAGCATAAAACTCATGATCTTTAATTTTAATTTTAATAGTTGGTTCCCACTCATCATAGAGTTTTCTAGGGATAGAAACTTTCAACTCAAGTTTTTCTTCATAAGATTGCATCAAGGCATCAACAATATGTTTGGTGAAGGCTTTATTTTGACTATAAGCATGTGGAGAATTTAGCACGGATTGCAACAAGGAAATACAATCAATTAAAGAGCAACTTTCATAATTAAATTCCTTGAAATCCAATATAGTGGGTTTAGCAACATCTAGATTTTTATTTCTTTCAATCCCACTTTCATCAATTTCATCATTAAGATCTAAACACTCCGAATTTTTAGAAGGCCTTCTAGATAAAGGAAGATCATATTCAGTTTCATCAAGATTCATATTGCAAAATAAAGATTTAATAGGAGACACATCAATAACTTTTAGATCTTCATCTTGATTTTCATAGGTATTGGAAGAACACGCTTTAATAAAGGCATCTTTGGAAGCACACATCCTAGTGGTTCTTTCCTTACACTCATCAATTGAAATTCTCATGGCTTTTAGAGACTCATTGATATCATGCTTAGGTGGAATAGATCTAAGTTTCAAAGAATCAACATCAAGAGCAATTCTATCAACGTTCCTAGCCAAATCATCAATCTTAAGCAATTTTTCTTCAATCACAGCATTAAAATTCTTTTGTGAAGAAATAAATTCTTTAATATTAGATTCAAAATCAGAGGGTATCTTATTATACTTTCCATAAGAGTTATTGTAGGAATTACCATAATTATTAGAAGGATTACTAGGATATGGCCTAGGATTAAAATTCCCTCTATAAGCGTTGTTACCAAAATTATTCCTACCAACAAAATTCACATCCATAGATTCATTGTTATTCTCAATCAAAGTAGACAAAGGCATATCATTAGGATTAGAAGAAACACTTTTAGTAGCAAATAATTTCATATGTTCATCCATCTTTCTACTCAACACATTAATTTCTTCTATCGCATGCACTTTTTTATTAGAAGATCTTTCAGTATGCCATTGAGAATAATTAACCATAATATTATCTAGGAGTTTAGTAGCATCTCCTAAAGTGATTTCCATAAAAGTGCCTCCCGCGGCCGAATCTAAAAGATTTCTAGAAGCAAAATTCAATCCGGCATAAATTTTTTGTATAATCATCCACAAATTCAAACCATGAGTAGGGCAATTACGTATCATTAATTTCATTCTCTCCCAAGCTTGTGCAACATGTTCATGATCAAGTTGTTTAAAGTTCATAATATCGTTTCTAAGAGAGATGATCTTAGCAGGAGGAAAATATTTAGAGATAAAAGCATCTTTGCACTTGTTCCATGAATCAATACTATTCTTAGGCAAAGACGAAAACCAAGCTTTAGCACGATCTCTAAGCGAAAAAGGAAATAGCTTCAATTTAACGACATCATTATTGACATCTTTTTTCTTTTGCATATCACATAAATCAATGAAGCTATTCAGATGAGTAGCGGCATCTTCACTAGGAAGGCCAACGAATTGATCTTTCATAACAAGATTCAACAAAGCAGTATTAATTTCACAAGATTCAGCATCGGTAAGACGAGCAATCGGAGTACTAAGGAAATCATTATTATTGGTATTGGTGAAGTCACACAATTTAGTAGTATCTTGAGCCATCGCGACAAACAAGCAATCTAACACACGAGCAAACAAAAAGCAAACGGGCAAAAAGAGGCAAATAGAGAGGGAGGATAGGGAGAGAGAGGGCAAATAAAATGGCAGAGATAGGGATCGTGATGGGTACTTGGTATGTTGACTTTTTGCGTAGACTCCCTGGCAATGGCGTCATAAATCCTTCTTGCTACGTCTTGAGCTTGCGTTGGTTTTCCCCGAAGAGGAAGGGATGATGCAGCAGAGTAGCGTAAGTATTTCCCTCAGTTTTTGAGAACCAAGGTATCAATCTAGTAGGATCCCACGCTCAAATCCCTCGTACCTGCACAAAGCGATAGCTACTCGCAACCAACGCGATTAGGGGTTGTCAAGCCCTTCACGGTCACTTACGAGAGTGAGATCTGATAGATATAATATTTTTGGTATTTTTGGTATAAAGATGCAAAGTAAAAAGTAAAGGCAAAGTAAAAAAAGCAAAGCAAGATTAAAGTAATGGAGATTGATATGATGAGAATAGACCCGGGGGCCATAGGTTTCACTAGTGGCTTCTCTCAAGAGCATAAGTATTCTACGGTGGGTGAACAAATTACTGTTGAGCAATTGACAAAATTGAGCATAGTTATGAGAATATCTAGGCATGATCATGTATATAGGCATCACGTCCGTGACAAGTAGATCGAAACGATTTTGCATCTACTACTATTACTCCACTCATCGACCGCTATCCAACATGCATCTAGAGTATTAAGTTAAAAACAGAGTAACGCCTTAAGCAAGATGATATGATGTAGAGAGATAAATTCATGCAATATGAAATAAACCCCATCTTGTTATCCTCGATGGCAACGATACAATACGTGCCTTGCTGCCCCTTCTGTCACTGGGTAAGGACACCGCAAGATCGAACCCAAAGCTAAGCACTTCTCCCATGCCAAGAACTACCAATCTAGTTGGCCAAACCAAACGGATAATTCGAAGAGACTTGCAAAGATAACCAATCATACATAAAAGAATTCAGAGAAGATTCAAACATTATTCATAGATAGACTTGATCATAAACCCACAATTCATCGGTCTCAACAAACACACCGCAAAAAGAAGATTACATCGAATAGATCTCCACAAGAGAGGGGGAGAACTTTGTATTGAGATTCAAAGAGAGAGAAGAAGCCATCTAGCTACTAACTATGGACCCGAAGGTCTGAGGTAAACTACTCACACTTCATCAGAGAGGCTATGATGATGTAGAAGCCCTCCGTGATGACGACCCTCTTTCGGCAGAGCTCCGGAACAGGCCCCAAGATGGGATCTCATGGATACAGAAAGTTGCGACGGTGGAATTAGGTTTTTGGCTCCTGTTCTGATCGTTTGGGGGTACGTGTCTATATATAGGAGGAAGAAGTGCGCCAGAGGAGCAACGAGGGGCCCACAAGGCATGGGGGCACGCCCTAGGGGGGGGCACCCTCGTGACCGCCTCTTTTGTTCCTTGGAGCAGGGTCCAAGTCTCCTGGATCACGTTCGGTGAGAAAATCACGTTCCCGAAGATTTTATTCCGTTTGGACTCCGTTTGATATTTCGTTTATCCGAAACACTGAAATAGGCAAAAAAACAACAATTCTCGGCTGGGCCTCCGGTTAATAGGTTAGTTCCAAAAATAATATAAAAGTGGAAAATAAAGCCCAATATAGTCCAAAACAATAGATAATATAGCATGGAGCAATCAAAAATTATAGATACGTTGGAGACGTATCATCCCCACTTCCTTCCCGGGCTAGGGTTTCCTCTCCACCCTTTCGTCCGTGGACTCATGTACTATTACGGGCTAGATTTCCATGATCTAGCCCCAAATTCATTCATCAACATCTCGGCGTTCATCGTCATGTGCGAGGCATTCCTCAGCATCCCCCCACTCTGGCCTATGGCTCAAGGTCTTCAACGTGAAGCCGAAGGTGGTATAGGGCCAACACGCGGAGTGCGGCGGCGCTATGGTGAGCAAGCTCCCTAACGTCACCTGGCCGAAGGGGACCTTCATAGAGACTGTGAAGGGGTGGCAACAGGAGTGGTTCTATGTTACAGAACCTCGTGATGCCACATGGGTCGCCACTCCTGAGTTCAAAACCGGTTCGCCATTGCGGCTCACATCGTGGCTCAAGAAGGTCCTAGATTGGGCGTCATCCGACGAGGTGATGACGCTGCAAAAGCACATTAAGAGCATGGTGGAGATGAACGCTAGCCTTGCTAGCGTAATCCAGGTGATGCTGTTTCATCGGATTCTCCCGTGCCAACGCTAGACTCTCCATATGTGGGAGTTTGATACAACAAGTCCCCGAACCTTGCAGTGGTTCTTCAGCACGGAGCACGAAGATATATGGAAGCTGCTTTTTAAGACACAAAGACATGGCTGCCAACAACCGAAGACATCAGCCATGACTACGCTCATCCAACCACTCCAGTATGTTTTTCAGATTTCTAATCATATCTTTGATTTGTGGATGCAAAGAGTAAGTTTAAACCTTCCCCTTGTCCCCCAGGGCTGGACAAAGAAGGCAGAGCGGATCAAGTGTCCAGCTCCCCTACCCGAAGACCCAGCTATTCCTCTTCTGACGAAGATGCTGGTTTCGGCGCCGTACCAGGCACCGGAAAAGAAGGCCAAGAGCAAGGAGGCCCGAAGTGGGCTTTGCCGCAAAGATACTTCAGACATATCATCCGAAGATACCTGAGCTCTCTCTCCTCCCACGATGAAGACAAGGAGTATGTGGAGGAGAACAATTATCCCCTTAAGGGGGGAAAGAAGAAAAGGGGAGATTCCACAGATCTAGAGGCGGAAGCGTCCAAGAAGGGGAAACTCTCCCTTTCAGACGATTCGGAATCGGACGCTGAAGCCGTCCCCGAATTGAACCCCAGGCCGAAGCCTTCGGCCGAATCGTAAGTATTTAAGGATAATGTATGTATCCAGCTTTATGCCTTGTGATCCTAACACACAGAATCACGTATCGTAGTCCGGCCCGCGATCTCCCCCGGCAATCATCGTCTTCTAGGAATTCGCTGGGCCACACATGATGGAGAGCGAGACGCCTCCGCCGGCATCCCCACCCACTACTACGGACAACACCGAAGTGTTATCCTGAGGGTCCTTTCCAGGCCATGGAGAGGTGCGGGAAGCCGTCAAGGTGGCGCCAGAGGGTAATACCTATGCTGCCGAAAACATGCGGGAACTGACCCCCATGGAGGCCCGCGACAGGGGCCATGCCCAATTCGGCCCGCAACCGAATATCATTCCGAAGATCGACATGGCTCCAGAATCAGGCGAGCAGCCTCCTTCGAAAGAAGGGGGTGCGTTGACTCCACCGGCGACCTCTGTCAATTCGGAGGCGCCGGACACTCTGATGGAAGCACTTTAGAGCGCCTCCATTGTTGAGGAACATCCTACCCTTATTGGTACGGTGGTTGAAAAGGTTCGGTCCGCTAAAAGCGGAGTGAACAAGGCCTACACTAGCCTTCTGACAGGCTTTGAGGTACATGATGTAATAATTTTAACTATAAAAAGAATGCCAGTGTATAGTCAGTAGCCCCTGAGACTCTGTTCGGTGTTCGTTTAAGAAAGGCCAAACAAAGGATCAAATAGTCTTCGCAGGAGATTAACATACACGTGTATTTGAACAAAGAGGCGTCGAAGTTAGCGGCAGCCGCCCATGCCGATGAAGTTTCTGAACTAAAGCGGCGGCTAGAGCGGGCCGATGAAGAGCTCATCCGCACCAACAAACTATTGGCGGAGAAGCAAGGTATGCGATTCACATTTGACATGATATGGCTTATTGTTGTGCTATCTTGCTGAGTTTTGTAATTATGCTCACAGTTGACGTGTCTAAGGTCGTGACCCTCAAGAACGCGCTGGCCGAGGCCAAGAAGGAGGTTGAGGGGGAACGAGTCGCCCGCCAAAAGCATGAATCACGGGTGGAGGAAGTCCAGCAAGAGCTTCGGGGATGCCATAGGCAAATATGATTCCTTGGAGCGCAAGATTATAGATCAAGATGCCGAACTTGCTAAGGCCCTCCAAAGCGCGCAGGAGGCCCGGGTTGAAGCCCAAGGCGCCTGCCGGAAGATTCAAGAGGCCAAGAAGATTGCGGCGGGTAAGGCCTTTATTATGCAGAGAAAATTTGTGAGGAGAAGGTACCTCTTACTAACCCAAGTTTGGAGTTCTCCAGGAGCGTTTGCAGATCTGCCCTGGAGTATTGCTGATACTGCAGAGTTCTTCTGAGCCGAAGAGGGGAGCATGATGGAGAAGCTATTCTGGTCGCAGTACCTTGCGCTAGATCATCCGGTGCCCCTCAGCGATCAGCTGAAACAGTTGACCGAACTGCATAGGGTGGTCGGATTAGCTATGAGGGATATTATAATCCATCTCTGGCCCGCCGAGCCCATACCCGACAGCTACTTCGGGCTTGTGAAGCGGCTAGTCAGTGCCTGCCACCGGCTGGATGCCATGAAGTGGTCGGTTTGTGTCGAAGGTGCCCGATGGCCTTCGCCCGTGTCAAGGTACAGTGGGTGAAGATGAACGTCGTCAAGCTGGCAACCGAGGGACCGCCCACAGGCAAGGAGCACCGCACACCGGAGCAATATTTTGATGAAGTCTTGGAAGGTTCCTGCATTGTAGGGTGCTCGTGCTCAAAGGACATTATCTTCGAATGAATGTATTCGTGTTGCCTGAACTTTGTATTATGAAACAAGGCTTATGTATAATATGTTGCTTGTTTTGCCTCAAATCATTTTCCTCCTGTGCGGCCATTTATGGTATCTGAGAGTTGGCCAGTCGTCGGCTTCAGCCCCCACGTAGGTAGTACGGGGGTGTTCGGAATAGCACCTGAACACACTTGACCCATCAATTTGGTCCGTGAAGGAGGTGTTAGTGCGGCGAACTAGGCAATCAGACTATGTGGCTTTATCGCTCTCACTCAGCCATAAGACTTTGACAATGAGATTGTAGGCGCAGCCCCTGGTATTATTCGATTATCCAAACTTGGGTGCTGTGGATGCCTGGCCAGGTGGAAACCAGTCCTTCATGTAATGCGGAAAAAACCGCGATAGATTTATACTTAGTCATCGAATAGCTGATCAGCTCTCGCCACATCATGACAGTCAGTTTTCGGCTTTCTCTACTGAGGTGTTTATCCGGATGAGCCGGAAACACAATCGCAGTAGTTCTCCCTTTACTACCATAGCCGAACAAGCGAAATGTAAGGTAGCAACCACAGGAGCCGGGCAACCCAACTATTGACCAAAGACATGATTCGGAGCCGATGCATATAATGCTATATTCAAGATGCCGAATTCTACTACAAAAGTGTTCGGACTTTATTTTATTTTAAGAAATGTACGTGGCCGAATGGAGCCCCTGGGATTTAAGTCATACCTAGGTGTACATGGTGATCAGACGAAAAAAGAGGGAATACGGATTAGGAAATAAGCCAATACTGAATATGTTGGGCGAAAAAATGTTTCCATTATAGTCTGATTCATACAACAAGACGTATTTTTATAAACGATGTGATAAGCATCAAGGCTATTTTACATGCCGGGCACTGGGGAAAGTTTTGTGTGGGTCCTCAAATGGAAAAGGTGATCTTTAAAGATCCTTTAGATACTCTACCATGCGTACATGTTGTTTTTCCTCCTTGGTGTATTATCCTTCGAAAGGATCAACGATCGGGTTCACATGAGGGACCTAAAAAAGGGCCCTTGGTAGCGTCGGAAGGTGTTGGAGATTGTAAGGAACCTGGAAAAGAAAAAATAAGAGAAAAAGAAACATGAGGGTCTAGGTTGGGTCGAGCCGTATTATGGACTTTGTCTTTACTATGCCTCTGTCTTGGCCCATGGTATCTTTAGTGCGTAGTTATGTACGCGTGGCACATATGCCGCAATTCGGATGGGGCTGAGACGGAGGCCAAATTGCTAATAGAGGAGCCAGACCGTCGCTCTGCCGAGTAGTCCGGATGCGTTTAACAGTGTCCGGGGGCTTGACTGCCGATGTAGTGTTTGGCTTGATAAGGCCGCCCTGGACCTCCGCGGCAAGGGCCGCGGTGTGCTCCTCAGTATGGAGGGAGCGCTCCGTGCTTCCATTGACTGCTATAACACTGCATGGTCCGGGCATCTTTAGTTTGAGATATGTGTAATTCGGGATCACATTGAAGTGAGCGAACGCAGTTCGTCCAAGCAATGCATGATAACCGCTACGGAAGGGGACAATGTCGAAGATCAAGTCCCCGCTTCGGAAGTTTTCCAGCGAACTGAAGACAACTTCTGATGTGATTGAGCCCGTGCAACGGGCCTCTACACCAGGTGCTACTCCTTTAAAGGTAGTTTTGGTGGGTTTAATTCTTGATGAATCAATCCCCATTTTGCAGACCGTGTCCTGATAGAGCAGGTTAAGGCTATTGCCGCCGTCCATGAGGATCCGCGTAAGGTGGAATCCGACGATAATTGGGTCGGGTACCAACGGGGACAAGCCTCCGTGATGGATACTAGTCGGATGGTCTCTCCGATCGAAAGTGATCGGACAGGCTGACCCTGGATTGAATTTTGGGGCGACTGGCTCTATCGCATAGACGTCCCTTAGAGCGCGCTTGCGCTCCCGCTTGGCAATGTGAGTAGTGTATATCATATTCACCATTTTGACCTCAGGGGGGGGGGATTTCTTCTGTCCCCCGGTGTTCGGTGGGTGCGGCGCATCGTCGTCGTCCTCACTGGGCGACCCCTTCTCCTTATATCCGGTGTTTAGCTTACCGACTTGTTTAAAGACCCAACAATTTTTGTTGGTATGGTTAGCAGGCTTGTTGGGGGTGCTGTGAATTTGGCAAGGTCGATCGAGTATTCGGTTCAGGCTAGATGAGCCGTCTTTATTTCTTTTAAATGGCTTCTTCCATTTACCGGATTTGGAGCCACTGAATCCGGCATTAACCGCCGTGTCTTCGGTATTATCATTGTTACTTCGACGTTTGTGTTTGTTGCGTTGGGGCCTGCCGCTGCCGTTTCTGGTTTCAAAAGTACCAGGGTCGCTGGTGTCGTTGTTGCTTTGGGCTAACCAGCTATCCTCTCCCACGCAAAAGCGGGTCATGAATGATGTAAGTGCTGCCATGGACTTTGGCTTCTCTTGGCCGAGGTGTCGGGCGAGCCATTCGTCACGGATGCTGTGTTTAAAGGTCGCTAGGGCTTCGGTGTCCGGACAGTCGATGATTTGGTTCTTTTTAATTAAGAACCTTGTCCAGAATTTCCGGGCTGACTCTACGGGTTGCTGGACTATGTGACAAAGGTCATCGGTGTCCGGGGGCCGTACATAGGTACCTTGGAAGTTGTCTCTAAAGGCATCTTCCAAATCTTCCTAGCTGCCAATAGAAATTTCTGGGAGGCAATTTAACCAGTGTCGAGCTGGTCCCTTAAGCTTTAGGGGGAGGTATTTGATGGCATGTAGATCATCACCACGGGCCATGTGAATGTGGAGAAGAAAATCTTCAATCCATACCACGTGATCTGTTGTACCATCATATGATTCAATGTTCACGAGTTTAAACCCTTCTGGAAACTGGTGCTCCATTACCTCATCAGTGAAGCATAGGGGGTGTACGGTGCCTCTATACCGGGCGGCATCGCGGCATAATTCGGATGGGGGCCATATGCGGTTTTCGGCCCGTGCGAGGTTGTGTCCGTCCCACCAAGTCTGAGGGTCGCCCTCACGCGTTGGAGCGCACCCCTGGATCTGTAGATTGATCTTGTCAGACCGGCTCTATTGTCCAGGTCCTTGCGTAAGTCGTAGGTATAGCCCGGGGCCGTTAGCTCCTTGCCTCGAGGGCGGGGTGGTGCGGGCTAGTGTTCGGCATGAGTAGCCGGTCTATCCCGTCCCCGTGGGGGTCGGTCGGGCCCGTCAGCAGCTTTATGCTTTAGCGGTACGGGCTCAAGGGCCTTGTCATCGAATTGAGGCAGTAGCTTGCGCTTTGGGTAACTCTTAGTTGGGCGCTCGAGGCCGTATTCCTCGGCTGCCAGAATGTTAGTCCATCTATCATTGAGTAGATCCTGATCAGCTCGAAGCTGCTTCTGCTTCTTTTTCAGGCTTCTTGCAGTGGCGATTAACCGGCATTTGAAGCGTTCTTGTTCGAGGGGTTCCTCCGGCACGATGAAATCTTCGTCACCGAGGCTCACATCCTCTTCAGAGATCGGTAGGTAATTACTGTCCTCCGAGTCTTCATTCCTGATAGGATCGTCTGGATTAACTTGCCCATCCTCCCAATCATCTTGTTCGGATGTTGTCTCGACAGGGGCTTCGGGGTCTTCGGCGTTCTCCGGAGTGTTATTCTCTTCGGTGCCGGTATTGCTGTCTTTTTGGCGATGCGATTTTGAGCGGCGTCGCTGACGTTGATGTTTTGGAGGTTCTTCGGCAGGCTTGTCCTCAACTGGATTCTCCTTGCCTTCGTCACCATCCTCTTTGGGTGTGTCCACCATGTACACGTCGTATGTGGAGGTGGCCGTCCATCATCCGGTAAACGGAGGGTTTTGGCCTTGTTCGCCTCCGGCGTCGTCGTCCATACCGTTGATGTCTTCGGAGGCGTAGTCCAGCATGTCATTTAGATCCTCGAAAGTGGCTACGAAGTGGGTGGTGGGTGGGCTGTAAAATTCCCCGCTCTCAGCCCCTAGTCTGGGCTGGGCATAATTCGGAAGAAATCCTTCCGTAATGGTGAGTGATCGCATTAAGTCCAGAGCCTCGTTTAAAGACGAGGGTTGGATAGAGAAGTGAGACTCCGTGGGGCTGTCCGGAGTTGGATCCTCCTGGCGGCGCCCACTTAACACAGACCTCGAGGGTTCAGACTTAGAGTCCGGCGGAGTGTCCGGTGCTTGAGTGACAAGGGGAGTTTGGTTTGTCTTTGGGTTAGCCGACGACGCCATCCCCTCCGGATCTCCGGTAACAAGTTCTGTAATTGCAGAGGATCCGACGGGCTCTGAACTCCCATCTTAGGACCCGACAGCCTACTTCGGATCTAAGGCCGGAGCAGTGATCGGGGCAGCAAACCCTTCGAAGATCAAATCCCCTTAGATATCGACGACATAGTTTAGGTTCCCGAAACTGATCTGATGACCAGGGGCGTAGTTGTCGATCTGCTCAAGGTGGCCAATCGAGTTGGCACGCACCGCGAAGCTGCCGAATACGAAAATCTGGCCTGGGGAAAATATTTCCCCCGAAACAACATCATTGTGGATGATTGAACGAGCCATCGAATCCTTTGTCGACAGCACAGAGGAACTCTCAATGAAAGCACCAATGTCGCTTTCAAAACCGGCAGATCTCGGGTAGGGGGTCCCAAACTATGCGTCTAAGGATCGAAGATAACAGGAGGCAGGGGACATGATGTTTACCCAGGTTCGGGCCCTCTTGATGGAGGTAAAACCCTACGTCCTGCTTGATTGACTTTGATGAGTATAGGGGTTACGAGAGTTGATCTACAACGAGATCGTAATGGCTAAATTAACCCTAGATGTCTGGCATGTATGATTATGACTGCCTCTACGGATTAAACCCTTTGGTTTATATAGTAATATAGATACAGGAGGGGGCTAGGGTTTGTACAGAGTCGGTTTACAGAGAAAGGAATCTTCATATCCGAATGCCAAGCTTTCCTTCCACGCCAAGGAGAGTCCCATCCGAACACGGGGGGGGGAGCGTTCTATCTTGTACCTTCACGGCCCACCAGTGCAACCCACGTCACATAGCCCGGACGCCCGCGGACCCCCTAATCCAAGACTCCCTCACTAACCCTTCAAACTTCTTCTCTAGTTTCATTACTGCTTTGCAATAACCAATCATAGCTGGACTCCTAATATCCCATTCCTTCATCACTTGATTGACCACCAAGTCTGAGTTGCCGTAGACCATCAGGCGATGGACGCCGAGTGAGAGAGCCATGCGCAACCCATACAAAAGTGCCTCATACTCAGCTTCATTGTTTGAAGAATCGAAGTGAATTTGGAGGACATAGCTGAGCTTGTCTCCTCTTGGGGACACCAGGACTACTCCAGCACTAGAGCCATTCAGCATCTTGGATCCATCAAAGAACATAGTCCAATGTTCTAAGTGAAACTGAGTCGGTTGCTGCTGTTCAATCCACTCAGTGAGGAAATCTGCTATTGCTTGGGACTTGATTGCTTTCTTTGCCTCAAACTTCATATCCAACGGAAGGAGCTCAATCGCCCACTTTGCCACCCGGCCAGTTGTGTCCCTATTGTTCAGAATTCTGATAACGGAACGTCGCTGACAACTGAAACCGAGTGGTCTGAGAAGTAGTGTGCAACTTTCTTCGTGGTCAAGTAAATTCCATAAACAAGCTTCTGATAATGCGCATATCTCTGCTTGGACGGAGTCAAGACTTCAGAAATATAGTACACCGGGCGTTGAACTTTGTAGGCTTTGCCTTCTTCTTCCTGCTCGATTGTAAGCACCGTGCTAACAACTTGTCCAGTGGCCGCGATATACAGTAGTAGAGGCTCTTTGCTGACTGGGGCGGTGAGCACCGGCTAGGTGGAAAGCAGGGCTTTGAGATCTACAAACGCTGCTTCGGCTTCAGGAGTCCACTCGAACTTGTCAGACTTCTTCATCAGTCGGAAAAGAGGTAATGCCTTTTCACCGAGACGAGAAACGAATCGATTCAACACGGCCAAACAACCAATAAGCTTCTAAACATCATGCACTCGCACAGTGCTTTTCATTCGGAGAATTGCTCCCAGCTTTTCTGGGTTTGCGTCGATCCCTCTTTCGGAAACGAGGATGCCGAGTAACTTTCCACCCGGGACTCCGAACGTGCACTTTGACGGGTTGAGCTTGATATCATATCTCCTTAAGTTGGCAAAGGTTTCAGCGAGGTCAGTCAGCAGGTCGGAACCTTTACGTGACTTGACTACGATGCCATCCATGTATGCTTCCACATTCCGACTGATTTGAGTGAGCAGGCACTTCTGAATCATGCACATGAATGTGGCACCGGCATTCTTGAGGCCAAAAGGCATGGTAACATAGCCAAAACACCCGAATGGGGTGATGAAGGCTGTTTTTATTTCGTCGAGTCCATACAGTCGGATCTGATGGTACCGGAATATGCATCCAAAAATGACAGACGTTCACATC
This sequence comes from Triticum aestivum, assembly GCF_018294505.1. Classification (NCBI taxonomy): domain Eukaryota; kingdom Viridiplantae; phylum Streptophyta; class Magnoliopsida; order Poales; family Poaceae; genus Triticum; species Triticum aestivum. The sequence continues at coordinate 504,027,770 of NC_057797.1, forward strand.
CCGTAGTTGAGTCGACAATCTGGTCGATGTGGGGAAGAGGGAAATGATCTTTCAGGCAGGCCCGATTGATGTGCTTGAAATTGATACACATATGAAGTGAATCATCTTTCTTGGGGACCATGACAACATTGGCGAGCCACTTGGAGTAGTACATCTCACGGATGAACTCAGCTGCCAGAAGCCGAGCCACCTCCTCACCAATTGCCTTACTTTTGTCTACGGCGAACCGACGGAGATGCTCTTTGACAAGTTTTGCTTTTGGGTCGACTCACAAACGGTGCTCAGCTGGTCCCCTGGGTACACCCAGCATGTTAGATGGCTTCCATGTGAAGATGTCCCAGTTCTCATGGAGGAACTGGATGAGCGCTTCTTCCTATTTGCTGTCGAGTATCGTTGAGATGTGGGTCGGAGAAGCATTCGGGTCAGTTGAGTGAATATGGACAAGCTTTGTTTCACCTGCCAACTGAAATGCGGACTCTAAAGAAGGCTTCTTAGCTCGCAACAAATCACTCGGATCTGCATTTCTATGTTACTCTTCCATTTCTACTGCTGCCATCTGCTCATCGGCAATCTTCGAGCCCTTTTGGAGGCACTCTTCTGCCCTTTGCCGATTCCCTGTGACCGTGATCACGCCCCTAGGGCCAGGCATCTTCAACTTGAGGTACACGTAACATGGTCGAGCCATGAAATGAGCATATGCAGTCCTGCCCAGAATAGCATGATAGGCACTGTGAAAATCCACTACCTCAAACGTCAACTTTTCCTTACGGTAATTCTTGTAATCATCGAAAACCACATCAAGAGTGATCTGACCGAGTGAATGCGCTTTCTTTCCTGGGATGACTCCGTGGAATCTCATGTTGCTCTCACTGAGCTTGGACATCGGAATGCCATCCCTCGGAGGGTCTCAGCATACAAAATGTTCAAACCACTGCCACCATCCATCAGAACCTTGGTCAGTCGGGTGCCCCCAACGACTGGATCAACCACCAATGCTTGCCGCCCAGGGGTAGCAACGTGCGCTGGGTGATCGGACTGGTTGAATGTAATGGGAGTCTTCGACCACTTTAAATATGTCGTAGTTGCCAGAGCAACCATGTTCACTTCCCGATTGATAACTTTGAGTCGACTTTTGCTCTCGATGTCAGCAAAAATCACTAGAGCGGCATTGACATTGGGATAACCTTCATCCTCCTCTTTGTCCTCCTCCTTATCAGATTCGTTCTCCTTTTCACTGTACTAACCTTCTCGGAAGCTCTAAATCAGGAGTCGACATTGTCGAGTGGTATGCTTGGGAAAAATTAAGTTACCCACTGCATCTGTTTTGGTGTGTATGTGGCATGGCAAATCAAGAATATCATTTCTGGCTTGATCTTTCACTTTTTTGGGGACCCACGGCCCATTGGGATTCCCCTTGAACTTCCGTTGGTTCACAACTGCAGCTTCGGCAGGACCTGCAGTTTCGGCCTTGCGCTTCTGCTTCCGACTGGAATTTCCTCCTCCGGTGTCTTGGGTGACTGGTTTATTCTTTCCACTGCAGAGTCGGTCTTCTTCTTCGTTGTTAGCGTACCGAGTATCTATTTCCATCATTCGGGCCAAGCTCATGTCTCCTATCCGACCGAACTTTAGGTTAAGCTCTCTGTACCGAACGCCCTCTTTGAAGGTGCAAACTGCTTGGTGCCGCGACACATTTTCCACTGTGTGATGAAGGGTAGTCCATCTCTGAATGTAATCTCTCAATGTCTCATTCGGTTTCTGGATACAATGTTGTAACTCAGTCAGCCCAGCAGGTCGTTTGCAAGTGCCCTCGAACGTTTTGATAAACACTCGGGCCAACTCTTCCCAACTAAAAATACTTCTAGGGGCCAACTGATTCAACCAAGCTCTGGCTGAACCCTCAAGCATCAGGGGGAGGTGCTTCATGGCTACATCATCATTGCCGCCGCCAATCTGCACTGCCACTCACTAATCCTCTAGCCAAGTATCAGGTTTCGATTCGCCGGTGAACTTGCACACACCCGTCGCTAACCTGAAGTTAGGCGGGATCTCTGCAACTCGGATGGCTCTGCTAAAACACTCGGGTCCAGAAACATGCACTCGGCTTCCACTCGGGTGGTGAACATCTTGTCCCTCTCTATGTACCCTACCCCGGTCGACTCGATTTTGTACGAGAAGAGATCTCGTATCAAACCCAGGTTCCCTTGGGTCGACCGGAGCTCTTTGCTCATCACCATATGGGCGCCTGTCATCATACCATCGGGGCGCGTACGATCCGCCCCTTGGAGGAGGCGTTGGCACTCGACGGCGGTCATCAGGCCGACTCGATGATCGTACAACCCATGGCCCCGATCCAGGTGCTGATCTTGGCGGTGCCCACAATCCTCACGCCACGGAGGCGATCTTGGACTATGAGCCGACTAAACTGAATCTGCAACCATGGATCTGCTATGAATCCTGTTGCGCGACTGAGAAACGGTAGAATTTTTTTCACCCGCTGCTCGGTGCAGCGCACAGATCTGCAGCAAACCTCTACTAGCTTCTGAACGGGATGGTTGAATCGACTCTGCTATACGGCTTGTAGCTGCAAGATTCTGGATCAGTGTACGATATACCTGAGGTTCAGCAGGAAACAATTGTCGATGTCGTCGCTGGATTCTGGGATCTGACAACGGGCGCGCTCGTCGAGCGAATGTTGAAGATTCTCCAGTCGTGCGCGCTCAGACAAGGTGGCTAGACGCTCGACCTCCAAGGCCCGAGCCTCGGAGGTCTCGCCAATGATAGGGGTGTGGAGCGCCTCCATTGTCACATCCCTAGCTTCTGGTGTTGCCTAGTGTTTGCATCTTGCTTGCATCATGTTTAAATTTCTGAAACTTGAATTGAGGATTGTTGAAACCTCAGAAATCTGATTAAAAGGAGGGCAAGCACCCTTTAAATAGCATTCTGTGAATCCAAAATGCCCTAAAAATAGTTTTGTGAATTTTGGCAAGAGTTATATATCAAACCAAAATTCTGGAACATTTTTAAGGAATTATTTGGTCTCTGAATTTAAATCAATAATCTATTTGAATTTGGGGATATATTCATAATATATAATGAATATATTTTCAAATGCTTTGAAATGTTTTATGTACTTTTGGAATAGTCCAAAGAGGTAACATAAAATATCTTAGAGTGTTTTGGCACTGTTTGAAATTATTTTGAATTTGAAAACAGTGGCAAAATAAAATGAAAAGGGAAGCAGAACTGAAAAATAAAAAAAGAATAGAAGTACCTGGGTCAACTTACCTGCCGTCTCCTCAGCCCAGCACTGTAGCTGGCCCAGCCCAGCCGTCGCACCGTCTTCAACATCCTGCCAGTAGGCAGGAGGGCGTGTGCTCGCCGCGCGCCGGCACGCGCCGGCCACCTCCTGCCTCCCTTCCTGTCTCCCCATCGCCCTGAGCATGCCACGCACTCCCTATCGACCCTCTCACTCTCCCCCGCGCCTTCTCCCCCTTCTCTGGATCCCTCTCTCCCCCACCGAGCGGAGCTCGTCGCTGCCGCTCGCTGCTGCTGCAGCCACCGCCTCCCCCTCGCTTCTCCGACGTGCCCACGAGCTTCGCCTCGACTTCCTCATCCTCTCCACCAAGCCATGGAGCTACGAACGCGCCACAACATTGCCAGCATCGCCGTTTCAATCACCGGCCACCGTGAATTCTCGTCGTCGATTCGAGAGCTACCGGACATCCCCGAGCCCGCTAACCATCCCTGCAGCTCCGCGGTGAGCCGCTGACTCGATTCCCCCTTGCCCTGTCGTCCCTAGCATCCTGTAGTTACCGTTCCCATGAGCTCTGAAGCTCGCCGCCGTCAGGCCACATCGCCGTCGTGGACAGAGCTAGCAAAGCTCGCGTCTGAGCTTGTCTTCGTGATCAGCACGCTCCCAGGAGCCGAACGCACACACCCGCTCGTCCTGAGGTGCGCCATAGCGCCTAAACCACTAATGCCGAACGTCGGTCGCCGCCACGAGCTCAACTCCGGCCAGCTCACTCCACCCCTGCTCCTCCCGCATGCCCTACCAGATGCGCGCGAGCCCCAGCTAAACCGCGCCGATTTGGTTAACCGTGGGCAAATTCCGAGCCCCTCCGCCGTCTCGGGCTTCGCCGGCGACGAGCCGCGGGTCAACTCCGGCGAGCTCACTCCACCCCAGCTCCTCCCGCATGCCCTACCAGATGCGCGCGAGCCCCAGCTAAACCACGGCCGATTTGCTCAGTCGTGTGCAAATTCCGAGCCCCTCCGCCGTCTCGGGCTTCGCCGGCGATGAGCCGCGGGTCAACTCCGGCGAGTTGACCTGGGGGTTTGACCCCGTCTGACCAGGGTTTGACCACCCTGGGTCACTGACGCATGGGGCCAGCCCTGCTAATTAACCAAGGTTAGTGTTAATTATTTAGTTAGTTAATTAGCCTCTGACATGTGGGCCCATGCCTTAACTAAACTAGATTAGGTTTAGTTTAATTTTAATTAACCTTGTTAGCTAACTGTGTCACTGACGTGTGGGCCCCACACGTCAGGTTTGACCTGGACCGAGCTGTTGACCTGCTGACATCACTATGAGGTCATGCTGACGCAATAATTCCTTTCTGGAATTTAAATAAGTCCTAAATGATTTACTATTTTCAGAAATATCCAAAACTTTGAAAAATCATAGAAATTAATCTATAGCTCCAAATGAAATAAATTATATATGAAAAATTATCAGAAAAATTCAAGGAATCCATCTGTACCATTTTCATGCATGTTTGAGCAAGTTAACTTCACTGTTTAGGATGAAACATGACTAGGGCAAATTTCATAATAGGTTTGGAGTTGGAATTGATATAGTTTTGAATTCCACTTCAATTAAAATGACTTTCTATTGCATTAGCCCAAATCATAGCATATTGCCATGTCATGATCATGCATCATATTGGTGCATTGCATTGATTGTGCTTTCTCTCTTTTGCTGGTGTTTGTTCCCTCTCGATAGACGTGTTCTGACGATGAGTTCGATGACACCGATGAAGAGCTATAATATCTTCAGAAGTGCCAGGCAAGCAAAACCCCCTTGTTCATTCTGATACAATCCCACTCTCTCGCTCCTGCTCTCTTTCACTGCATTAGGACGACAACGTTTCAACTGTTACATGTTGCGGTAGCTGAACCCCTTTCCTCTGCATGACCTGTCATTGCCACAGTAAATAGATGAAACCCACTAGCATGAGTAGGAGTTGTTTGAGCCCTGATGTGCCTACTCATTCATGTTTGTTTGTCATGCCTGCTACTGCTTAGGGTTGAGTCAGGTCTGATTCATCGGGGATGAATTGGAATGTGGTGAACATGTCCTACTGTTGAGAGCTAAGTGTGTGAACCCGATTTGGTAAAGGTAGCGGTGAGAGGCCATGTAGGAGTACATGGTGGGTTGTCTCATTGTAGCCGTCCTTAGGAACTGAGTTCTGTGTTTGTGATCCATGAACAGTTACTACCACGCATTGGAATTCTTAAGTGCCCCTCTCGACTTATTAATCAACCTGATCTCTGTCCAGGAGTTGCAACTAGTTTCTGGTGTTTATAGGTAGTGTTAGTAGTCTACCAAGTGGCACCCGATACAGGTGGGCTTGGGAGTTGGGACAGACTAGGCACCGTGGCCTGGTGTACCAAGTGGCACCTGTATGGTGGGCTTGGGAACCCTGTACACATCGTTTGGGGCCATGAGCGACACCCGGCCGGATCTCCTTGCGGATGGAACCCGAATAGGCGATAAACCTGGACTAGAGACTTGTTGGTTAGTCAGGTCGTGGCCGACTCCCTCACCAGGCTTCCACTTGAAGGTTGCCGAGATACACGACGTGTACATGGTGGTAAGTGGCGAGAGCGTGTGTGAAGAAGTACACCCCTGCAGGGTTATCATTATCTATTCGAATAGCCGGATTCCTCGGATATGGAAACTTGGACCCCTTGCATAGTTCATAGACAAGTGAAAGCGGATACTCTAAAATGCGCAAGATAAGCGTGAGTGCTATGGATGGCGTTCTCGTAGGGAGACGGGAGCGGATCCATAGTGGTGTATTGATATGGTGAATATGTGGACTCGTGTGCGCCACCTCAAAGAGTTACTTGCAGTCGTAGTTCAGGATAGCCACTGAGTCCAAGCTGGCTTGCTGCAGTTAAACTCCACCATCCCTTCATTGATAATGATGCATATGTAGTTAGCTCTGATGTAAGTCTTGCTGAGTACATTTGTACTCACGTTTGCTTAATTTATGTTTTTGCAGAGAGATGTCAATCTCACTAGTAGTTCCACGTGGACTTCGACGTTTAGCTTGTTACCTCAGCTACGATCTTGTACCTTGGGAGGGTCTTGTAGATAGTCAGGCTTCTAAGCCTTCTTCATTTGTAGTTGTCTGTACTCAGACAAGTTAAGCTTCCGCATGTGCTTGTTGCTTGTATGCTCCGAATGTTGGGTCATGAGACCCATGTTTGTAATATCTCGCTCCTCGGACCCTAATGAATAAATACTTTGAGTCGTAGAGTCTTGTTGTGAAGCCATGTTGTATTGCACATATTGAGCATATTGTGTGTATGATTGAAATGCTTGGTATGTGTGGGATCCGACAACCTAGTTGTTTATCCTTGGTAGCCTCTCTTATGGGGAAATGTAGTCTTGTGCTTCCATGAGCCATAGTAGTCCGCTACATCCCGGTTCACCGGAGTCCTGCTAGCCAGCACTACTGCTCCGGAACACTTGACTGGCCGGCATGTGATTCACTTTGTTCCTGTGTCTGTCCCTTCGGGGAAATGTCACGGGGTGACATCTGGAGTCCCGCCTAGCCTGCTACAGCCCGGGTTCCCGGAGTCCTGTTAGCCCAGTGCTACAGCCCGGATTCGCACGCTGCTGACCGACATGCTCGATGTTGATTCATGTATGCCTGTTCCCGTAAGTTAGTGCCACTTTGAGTTAACGACTAGTCATGTCGCCCCGGATTCTCTGTCATATGGATGCTAGCGACACTATCATATACGTGAGCCAAAAGGCGCAAACGGTCCCGGGCCATGGTAAGGCGACACCGTGGAAATACCGTGCATGAGGCCACAAAGTGATATGAGGTGTTACAGGCTAGATTGGTGTGACTTAGAATCGGGGTCCCGACAGCTTTGGTATCCTGTAGGATTACCAAGCCAAACCGGTCGAAATTGAGTCTAGAAATGCTTTAGTTATGTAAGGGAATTGATTGTGGAAGGGAACGTAAGGCTCTTTTTACTCCTTATCCTCATGACCTTCTGATCTGAGTCATCTTATCTTTTCTACAGGGTTAAGAACTAGGCTTCTCTTATATCTCTCAGGATGACGTGTTACTAAACCGTAGTTGCCTAGGATCGTTGAGTTCAAGCCTCAGTTCGGTTCCTACTACCTCCATATGTTCATAGCTGGCCTGAGAACCTTGATATTGTGATATTGAGTGGTTATGCCACCATTTTGCAGGATGTCTCAAATCTTTTTGAGCATTTACAGCCGTTATGCTGTCCGAGTCATCCTAGGTTTCTAAACAATCTGATACACTTGCAATCATTCCTCCATGTTACTGATGTCCATTTGGGCCAGATTAATCACACTAACCAGTGTGTTGAGGTATTCCATTGCCTCGATATATATGTTGGAGCTATTATTATGACCCTAGGTGTCCTAGAGAACCACCCAGTAATCTAGCAATGCTTTGTGTCCCAAGTGTGATGATTCTGGCCATCATTCTCGAAAGCATCCCGCGATGCTACTTAGTAGTAGGTATTCTACTCTTGGGTTCCTGACCCAAGATTCACTCCACTTACTTCATGTTGATAGTGTTTGCTTGTTCCTTTAGGTTATTATTAACCTTTGCATTAGTCCTCGAGGTATGTGGTATTTCCTTCTTCCAAATACTATGAACCACTTATGGCAGAAGTTTGTTGGATCAAAAGATCACAATCAGAGTACTCTCGAGGAGTTCTCCATTCATAATTGTGACTCTGCCAGTCCTACCTCTCAGCATGGGTTATCCGGAAGAAATATGTTGAACTTGTTCGACATACTAACCTATGCATCCACAACTCAGAAAGATATATGTTCCTTTGAGTTGTCCATCTGTAGTTGTATTCCGATCCTTGTCTATCAGTTGATAGCCAAGTTTATGTCATGCATTCGTGTTATCGATGCCTATTATTCTGTGGTCCATCGAGCCATCCTATTCCGGAATGACTAGGAGAAACAAACTCCAGCACCTCATCCATTTCTTGGACTGGTCAAAGTAGTTGTATTCCGCAGATCAAAATGCCAATCCAGCTTTTGTTCTGTTCTACCTCGGAGTATTACCCCCTTTATGTCAAGATTGTCATAGGAATTGCAGCATCTCTCATGAATTTTTGACGTAGTGATACTCTCTCCATCATTATTCATTTCTCGGTTTCCGTGTTGTTGCAACCGGAATGTCGACAAGTGAATCGTGATATGTGAAATCAATACTCCTAGCAACCCCGTTGCTTGGTAGTTAAAGGACAATAACTTCATTCTTAGCATGTTGGTTATTGAATCGTCGTTCTAAGGTAGATTGTGCTACCTAATCATCGTTTCTGGTGCACTCTTCGACCAATGTGTTAGGAGTGTGTCAATCCATCACTCTCTTGATCACATTGTCTTGCCCTGAAAAGCAAGATTGTTCTCGAGCTTAGTAACATATCGGTGGTTCGTGATGTTCCGAATATCTTCTTGGAAGTATTACCAGGTTGTCACCTGCCCGCTATGTTGAGTTCGTGATCATGTTAGTTTTCCTCCAAACCGTCCTTTCTCCAAGATTCTGCGTCGGATACCCTGAGCAAGTTGGTTAAGCTAAACAACAACTTGGAGAGTTGAAAGATAAAAGCTGGTCCGACTCAGTTCATTCCAAAGGGATATCTTGCGTGTGTGTGCATGTGTGTTGGAGAAAGATGATATCTTCATCAATTGATCCTCGTGATTAATTATCGGTGCTATTGTCTTACCCAAACTTTGATTTGAGTGTGGGCTATCGTCAAATCAAATCAGAACCAATGATATTCGTAATGTTGTCTTACTCGTGGTTGATTCCTCGAGCATACATCATTATATTCTTTGGGTCTGACCAATGCTATCACCGTGTTCACTTAATTATGGAATTCCATTTATGTGGAAACCTGGATGAATTGTTGTTGAGCCCATCGACAACATCCATGTCCTCTCCATGATTTTGTCGAACATTAAGCGAGTGTTGGAAACTTTTGAAAGCATCTCTTCATGCTAGCTCATGAAGCATATGTTGGATGAAAGAAGTGACTTCCTCTGATTCACGAGCATTTGGTGCAAGTTGCCGCCGTGACTTCGAGAAAGTTAGTTTTGCTTCCTCTGGAATCATCCCAAGTCAGTCATGCATGTGCGAAGTATTCCATGGTCTGATAGACTGATCGTCTTCATTCCATATGAATTCCATAGCACACTAAGCCACTGATTGACCTATTCTAGGAAAAGGAGTTGTTGTGCTATCCTAGGTCATGCACAAGATTTCGATATCCTCAATGATGGTTCCCCACCAGAACTCGATAGTGTTTTATTATAAGACTACTATGTGGTCATACTTGTCTGGGACAACGTGTTCACAAGTTGTAGCAGAACCAGCTCATGTTTTGGAGCTTGCTATCGCAGTTCATTCCCCGAGAATCTCGCAACGTCGTCTCGTCGATTTGTGTTGCAAACTTTCATTTTCCTTTCTAGACTCGATGAGTCTCGAATATCCTGACACCAACCAGATCTGAATCTCAGGCAGATATGATGGTTGGAGCATTTCCCAAGAACTATAATATTGGTCCCTCGATAACCGGTAAAGTGGATGTTGTGGCCAACACATCCAGCCGGAAGACCTATTATTGTAGTATCTCGATTTAAGAAAGTTGGCCACCTCCCCATGAGGATTTCATAGGGTTTATCTTCGTAGTTAATCCTTACGGATTCTTGTGCTCCCGAAGTCCGACCTTTTACTTGATGTCCTAGATACCAAACCATATCAATAAATGGGTTATCCTAGCACATCAAGGAGAACATTAGAAGCGAAGTGCTAAATGTCTCTCGGTCGATCATCCAGATTTTGTTTCCTTGGCCTCGCTAAGGTGAAATCTGAGAAAGTGTTATCTTCGTTTGCATCTGCATCATCCATCACCATTCATCATGGTGGTATGTTGTGTTGCCAGGATCCTTGACACGGATATTGGTAAAACCTTGATGAATATGGAGATGCTCAAGTTCTTGAGAGCACGCGCAAGCACTAGGTTTTACCGTTGGCGTTAACTGGGATTTGCTTCCAGTTTCCTTGGTTATGTTATAACCTTTTCAAACAGTGGACTCACTCTCGACTGTTGAGTTCTTCCCCAGTTACCAGAATCATCCCAACATTTGCATTTTGTTCCCAGCTTGCACCTCAGTAGTTGTTGTTCAGGATCATCTTCAAAAGTGGACTTACCATGGGTCCCATCCATTTTTAATGATAAGCAAAATCATCCATTGCGTTGTCTTCAACAAGGTAGTCCACATCATCCATTCTAGTATGAGTATGCCATTTCTTCAAGCTCCTTCACGCGATCGTTTGTAATTGCCTCATGCTGGTGAGAAGAGTTTTAATGATCTCTGAATCAAAAGTAATTCTTTTTGCCACTTAAGGGAATAATTCTACGAGTCACCTTCCCCGAGGTATCACGTTACGAAATCATGGCAAATATCTCCTTGCTACTTTGAAATTCATGCTCCATCTTATTCGAGTATGGAATTGTTGCCTACCTAGTGAACCTTCGCCATCCGTTTCACTCCATCCCTCTAGGTGTATGCTTCGTGTCTCAGCTCGAGAGATGTTACTATGTCTCATTCCATGAGTTGATCTTGTGACCATTAAGATGATCCTAAGTTGCTCAAACCTTAGGAAGGTCGATTCTTCTTAAATTCTCCCTTTCCACTCGTTGTCATGTTGGATGTAGTTCTCAAAGCAAGACGTCGAGATCAAGGTGATGCAATGAATCAACATCCTCGAGAAAGACATCCGGGTCGTGAAGATTGTGATAGCTTGTGTCCCTCTGTCTTCTTACCTCACGACTTGAATCTCGGGACGAGATTCTTGTTTAGTAGGGGTGAGCTGTCACATCCATAGCTTCTGGTGTTGCCTAGTGTTTGCATCTTGCTTGCATCATGTTTAAATTTCTGAAACTTGAATTGAGGATTGTTGAAACCTCAGAAATCTGATTAAAAGAAGGGCAAGCACCCTTTAAATAGCATTCTGTGAATCCAAAATGCCCTAAAAATAGTTTTGTGAATTTTGGTAAGAGTTATATATCAAACCAAAATTCTGGAACATTTTTAAGGAATTATTTGGTCTCTGAATTTAAATCAATAATCTATTTGAATTTGGGGATATATCCATAATATATAATGAATATATTTTCAAATGCTTTGAAATGTTTTATGTACTTTTGGAATAGTCCAGAGAGGTAACATAAAATATCTCAGAGTGTTTTGGCACTGTTTGAAATTATTTTGAATTTGAAAACAGTGGCAAAATAAAATGAAAAGGGGAACATAACAGAAAAATAAAAAAAGAACATAAGTACCTCGATCAACTTACCTGCCGCCTCCTCGGCCTAGCACTGTAGCTGGCCCAGCCCACCCGTCGCACCGTCTTCAACCTCCTGCCAGTAGGCAGGAGGGCGTGTGCTCGCCGCGCGCCGGCACGCGCCGGCCACCTCCTGCCTCCCTGCCTATCTTCCCATCGCCCTGAGGATGCCACGCACTCCCTCTCGACCCTCTCACTCTCTCCCGCGCCTTCTCCCCCTCCTTTGGCTCCCTCTCTCCCCCACCGAGCGGAGCTCGTCGCCGCCGCTCGCTGCTGCCGCAGCCACCGCCTTCCCTTGCTTCTCCGACGTGCCCACGAGCTTCGCCTCGACTTCCTCATCCTCTCCACCAAGACATGGAGCTACGGACGCGCCACAACGTCGCCAGCATCGCCGTTTCCATCACCGGCCACCGTGGATTCTCGCCGTCGATTCGAGAGCTACCGTACGTCCCCGAGCCCGCTAACCATCCCTGCAGCTCCGCAGTGAGCCGCTGACTCGATTCCCCCTTGCCCTGTCGTCCCTAGCATCTTGTAGCCGCCGTTCCCATGAGGTCCGAAGCTCGCCATCGTCAGGCCTCATCACCGCCATGGACAGAGCTAGCAAAGCTCGCGTCTGAGCTTGTCTTCGTGATCAGCACGCTCCCAGGAGCCGAACGCACACACCCGCTCGTCCTGAGGTGCGCCGTAGTGCCTAAACCGCTAACGCCGAACGCCGGCCGCCGCCACGAGCTCAACTCCGGCGAGCTCACTCCACCCCAGCTCCTCCCGCATGCCCTACCAGATGTGCGCGAGCCCCAGCTACGCGTAGGACCAAACCGCGGCCGATTTGGTCAACCGTGGGCAAATTCCGAGCCCCTCCGCCGTCTCGGGCTTCGCCGGCGATGAGCCGCGGGTCAACTCCGGCGAGTTGACCCGGGGGTTTGACCCCGTCTAACCAGGGTTTGACTACCCTGGGTCACTGACGCGTGGGGCCAGCCCAGCTAATTAATCCCAGGTTAGTGTTAATTATTTAGTTAGTTAATTAGCCTCTGACATGTGGGCCCAGGCCTTAACTAAACTAGATTAGGTTTAGTTTAATTTTAATTAACCTTGTTAGCTAACGGTGTCACTTGCGTGTGGGCCCCACACGTCAGGTTTGAGCTGGACCGAGCCGTTGACCTGCTGATGTCACTGTGAGGTCATGCTGACGCAATAATTCCTTTCTGGAATTTAAATAAATATTAAATGATTTATTATTTTCAGAAATATCCAAAACTTTGAAAAATCATATAAATTAATCTATAGCTCCAAATGAAATAAATTATATATGAAAAATTATTAGAAAAATTCAAGGAATCCATCTGTACCATTTTCGTGCATGTTTGAGCAAGTTAACCTCACTGTTTAGGATGAAACATGACTAGGGCAAATTTCATAATAGGTTTGGAGTTGGAATTGATATAGTTTTGAATTCCACTTCAATTAAAATGACTTTCTGTTGCATTAGCCCAAATCATAGCATATTGCCATGTCATGATCATGCATCATATTGTTGCATTGCATTGATTGTGCTTTCTCTCTTTTGCCAGTGTTTGTTCCCTCTCGATAGACGTGTTCCGACGATGAGTTCGATGACACCGATGAAGAGCTATAATATCTTCAGAAGTGCCCGGCAAGCAAAACCCCCTTGTTCATTCCGATACAATCCCACTCTTTCGCTCCTGCTCTCTTTCACTGCATTAGGACGACAACGTTTCAACTGTTACATGTTGCGGTAGCTGAACCCCTTTCCTCTGCATGACCTGTCATTGCCACAGTAAATAGATGAAACCCACTAGCATGAGTAGGAGTTGTTTGAGCGCTGATGTGCCTACTCATTCATGTTTGTTTGTCATGCCTGCTACTGCTTAGGGTTGAGTTAGGTCTGATTCATCGGGGATGAATTGGAATGTGGTGAACATGTCCTACTGTTGAGAGCTAAGTGTGTGAACCCGATTTGGTAAAGGTCGCTGTGAGAGGCCATGTAGGAGTACATGGTGGGTTGTCTCATTGCAGCCATCCTTAGGAACTGAGTTCTATGTTTGTGATCCATGAACAGCTACTACCACGCATTGGAATGCTTAAGTGCCCCTCTCGACTTATTAATCAACCTGATCTCTGTCCAGGAGTTGCAACTAGTTTCTGGTGTTTGTAGGTAGTGTTAGTAGTCTACCAAGTGGCACCCGGTACAGGTGGGCTTGGGACAAACTAGGCACCATGGCCCGGTGTACCAAGTGGCACCCGGATGGTGGGCTTGGGAACCCTGTACACATCGTTTGGGGCCGTGAGCGACACCCCTGCCGGATCTCCTTGCGGATGGAACCCGAATAGGCGATAAACCTGGACTAGAGACTTGTTGGTTAGTTAGGTCGTGGCCGACTCCCTCGCCAGGCTTCCGCTTGAAGGTTGCCGAGATACACGACGTGTACATGGTGGTAAGTGGCGAGAGCGTGTGTGAAGAAGTACACCCCTGCAGGGTTATCATTATCTATTCGAATAGCCGGATTCCTCGGATATGGAAACTTGGACACCTTGCATAGTTCATAGACAAAGTGAAAGCGGATACTCTAAAATGCTCAAGGTAAGCGTGAGTGCTATGGATGGCGTTCTCGTAGGGAGACGGGAGCTGATCCATAGTGGTGTATTGATATGGTGAATATGTGGACTCATGTGCGCCACCTCAAAGAGTTACTTGCAGTCGTAGTTCAGGATAGCCACCGAGTCAAAGCTGGCTTGCTACAGTTAAACTTCACCATCCCTTCGTTGATAATGATGCATATGTAGTTAGCTCTGATGTAAGTCTTGCTGAGTACATTTGTACTCACGTTTGCTTAATTTATGTTTTTGCAGAAAGACGTCGATCTCGCTAGTAGTTCCACGTGGACTTCGACGTTTAGCTTGTTACCTCAGCTACGATCTTGTACCTTGGGAGGGTCTTGTAGATAGTCAGGCTTCTGAGCCTTCTTCATTTGTAGTTGTCTGTACTCAGACAAGTTAAGCTTCCGCATGTGCTTGTTGCTTGTATGCTCTGAATGTTGGGTCATGAGACCCATGTTTGTAATATCTCGCTCCTTGGAGCCTAATGAATAAATACTTTGAGTCGTAGAGTCTTGTTGTGATGCCATGTTGTATTGCACATATTGAGCATATTGTGGGTATGATTGAAATGCTTGGTATGTGTGGGATCCGACAACCTAGTTGTTTATCCTTGGTAGCCTCTCTTATGGGGAAATGTAGTCTTGTGCTTCCATGAGCCATAGTAGTCCGCTACATCCCAGTTCACCGGAGTCCTGCTAGCCCAGCACTACTGCTCCGGAACACTTGACTGGCCGGCATGTGATTCACTTCGTTCCTGTGTCTGTCCATTCGGGGAAATGTCACGCGGTGACATCCGGAGTCCTGCCTAGCCTGCTACAGCCCGTGTTCCCGGAGTCCTGTTAGCCTAGTGCTACAGCCCGGATTCGCACGCTGCTGACCGACATGCTCGATGTTGATTCATGGATGCCTGTTCCCGTAAGATAGTGCCACTTTGAGTTCATGGCTAGTCATGTCGGCCCGGATTCTCTGTCATATGGATACTAGCAACACTACCATATACGTGAGCCAAAAGGCGCAAACGGTCCCGGGCCATGGTAAGGCGACACCATGGAAATACCGTGCGTGAGGCCGCAAAGTGATATGATGTGTTACAGGCTAGATCGGTGTGACTTAGAATCGGGGTCCTGACATCCATGTCGCGATGATGCAGCTTGTCCCTCTACTCCGAAGTGAGGGCTTCTGGATGATATTCATCATGACCATGTGACGGGCTGCCGCCGCCATCGCCGCCGCCACTGTGACGGAACCCAGGAGGGTTGCGCGGCGTGTCGACCATGAGGACTTCCGCCGCAGGGTCGCTGCTCCCACACTTGGAAAGAGTCTCCGCAGAACCAGTCGACAGGTCGAATAGTACGTAGAGAGATTCGTCGGGCTCAATTGCCGCGACTTGAGGGGTGGCCGACTGGCGGGCCACCGCATGCTTCACCCAACGCTGAAGTTGCGATCGACCAGATCTTTTGCGATGGCGTACGCCAGACGCGGGAGCCGACCGATACGGGGTCGACGGCTGCCACAAGAGGATGCCGCAGGCACTCGCACGGAAGTGCGCCGCCCCGTGGATGGGAAGGGCCTCGAAGTCGAGGGGGCCCTCTTGGAGCCAGGCGGAGTCGTCAACTATGAAAACGAGCGCGCCGAGACGGATCTTCTGGCCCAAAGCCAAACCACCGCCAGAAACCATGTTGATGGAGATCGAAAAAATTGCAACCTCACCGGAAGTCGCTAAGACACCCGCCCCACGGTGGGCGCCAACTGTCGTGGGAGTAAGTATGCCAATAAAATAGGGGGTACATAGGAGGAGGCAAGATCCTAGCTATGGTGAAGTTGTGCACGCAAGGTTTACGAGTTCAGACCCTTATCGGAGCAAGTAACAGCCCTGCGTCTCGGTGCCTGGAGGCTTGGTCGATTGGATTATGCGTGACAGTTACAGGGTGTGACGCCCCAAGATCGACGCTCCAGATGCCTTCCATTGGTTTCTGAGTTTTGTCGTGTGATTTGTTTGGCTCCTTGCATTCATCTTTGTATCATGTGCATTGCATCATGTCATCTTGCACCCCTTTTTAATACTCAACTAAATAAATTGCATGGATCTTTGATTCATTTAAATCGAGGGAATTCACATGGTGATTTCTCTTTATAACTTATCCTCTCAATATTTTAGGGAGCTACAATAAATATCCACTTGTATGGAATCAACCAAACAAATTTGCATTTTAAATCTCTCTCGTTTTCAATTATTCTAACTCCTTGATCTTTCTCCAAATACTTCAATTCCAGTTGTGGCACTTTGAAATATGTCAAAGTAGCTCCATGCAATTTTCAACTCTACTTGTATTTATTTGGCCCTCCAAATAAATATTTTGCTTCTATCTCTTTTCTGCAAATAGATAAGGAACATCATTTTTCCTTCTTTTCTTTTAATCCAGCCTGTTAGGTCTCCTGGCCATTTTCTCCCCTCCACCGAGATGGCCCAAGTCCCATCGAACCTCCTCTTACCCTAGTCCCGATCCCCTCTGCTCTCGATCTCTTCCTCGCTCCACTCTCTCCCTCGCGCCGCCACACACAGGGACGAGGAGCCCCGATCCCCTCCTCATCCTCCCATCGATCTGCCTCTTCCTCTCGTTCCCACACCGCCTGCCTTCTCCCTCCTCGCCGCACCTTGCCGCCGCCCGGCCACCAGTGAGGCCCCGCATCTGCGCCCGCCTCCCTTCTCCCACACCCGCCTTAGCCCCTCTGCTCGTGGATCCCGTGCCTCCTTGCCCCGCTCGACCCAGGCCCCCGCGTCGTGGGATGAAGCCGACCATGGAGCCACCATGCTCCTCATCCCCTCACCCACTTTGTCGCCCTGCTTCCCCTGCATCGAACGAGGAGACGCGCTACCGGGCGTTGACCCCTCCTCTGCCTCAAGCGGAGCCCAGCTCCAGCAGCGCCCACGACCGTCCTCGACCTCGCCTCGGCTTCGCCCGTCGCCTCTGCTTGTCCCGCTCTTCATGGCCTCCGCGGGGCTTCTAGGCTTCGGCAACAGCAGCTGCAGGTCTGACAGTCCTAGCAACATCATGGCCCTACCTCCACCATCAGCTACTCCGCCCTCGGCCATCCCCATGACCACCATATGCGCCACCTCTGCTTGTTGTTGCCACTATTCTTGCTAGCTCCGCGTCCGTGCCTCTGCTGCTGGTCCCTGCTGTCGAGAGCATCAATGGCCTCCTCCTTGCCTCTGCATGCCGCCACCTGTTGTTGCTGGACGCAAGTTTGCCCATGATGTATATGCCAAGACCCTGAGATCGACTTCACGGACTGACAAGTACCCCTTCGGATTCGTCAAGACCCTTATGTATGACTACACCCGGTGATGCGTCAAGTACCTCTACTGACGGCCCCGAACATCTACGGACGTGAACGACTACCGTTGCCTAAAGAACCATGGATCATAAGCGTCGTGAATGAATACCATTGGTCGTGGATTTGTCAAGTTCCTCTATGTAACGTGTACCACTACGTCCAAGTTACACTACAAGATGTACCACTACCGTCGCCGAAGACCCGTGTAACGCAAGCGTCAAGTTCGAATACTCTTGTCGTGTACAACTACCGTCGACCCCAAGTTACTCGGATTCATCAAGTTCCTATCTGAAAGGAACGTGAACGACTACTTCCTCTTCGACTCATGAACCACTACTTCCCTCGACGAACCCGAACCGTCCCGAATGCACGCTTCAAAGGTATAACCGTCGAGACGACCGCCATGGATGAATGTTGTGTGTTGTATGAGTTGAACCATATATTTGCACCGTGTCCGTTTTGTCACTCGTTTCCATGCCACTAACCCGTGGGAACCCGGTAGTCGGGATCACCCCACCATCTCTAGCATGTTCCGCACATTCGCACACTTGCTCTTTTGCACCGGTATTTCAATAAGTTGTCAGATCATCGGAATGTTGTCGTGGCACCATTTCCGTTGTCGTTGTCATGGCACCCCTTTCGTTCTGCCATAGTGACAAATGCTTCATAACATGCTCATGTCAACATTTCCATAAAACTTGCATATGTCATCCGCATCAAGATAACAACATTTAAAATGTTTAAAATTGTTGTTTGCATTAAATTGCTACATGCACATGAGGATTTACCAAAATTGCTGTTTATTGTTCCGGCCTTGTTTAACTTGCCTAAATAGCTAGTTTAATTATGCTTCACCCCTTGCCATGTTTAATAATATTTAATATTGTTGGGTACATAAACGAGAGTTAACTAAATATTTGATTGTGGTGTTTTGCCAATATGCAATTCGTTGCATATTGAGCCCCACTTAATTTGTAGTATTGTTTGTTGCACTTTGCCATGCCATGCCTCTTTAAACCGGACATGCATCATACTTGATTGTGCATCATGTCATGTTTATGTGATGGTTGTTTACCATGTTGTTTCCTTCTTTCCGATTGTGCTTCTTCTTGATAGTTCCGGTTATGTGGCGATTGTGAGGACCCATTCGACTATGTTGGCTTGTCTTCTTCATGGACTCATTCTTCTTCCTAGCGAGATTTCAGGCAAGATGACCATCACCTTGGATCTCACTACTATCTTTGCTGTGCTAGTTGTCTCGATGCTATCACTATGTTGCGCTACCTACCACTTGTTTATCAAGCCTCCCAAATTGCCATGATAGCCTCTGACCTTTTTACCCTTCCTAGCAAACCGTTGTTTGGCTATGATACCGCTTTGCTCAGCCCCTCTTATAGCGTTGCTAGTTGTAGGTGCAGTTGTAGGTTGTTCCATGTTGGGACATGGATATCATGGGATATCATAATATCTCTTAGTTTAATTAATGCATCTATATACTTGGTTAATGGTGGAAGGCTCGGCATTTTGCCTGGTGTTTTGCTCCACTCTTGCCGCCTTAGTTTCCGTCATATCGGTGTTATGTTCCTTAATTTTACGTCCCTAACACGATGATGGTTTATGGGCCCCTCTTGAAAGTTCGCTTTAAATAAAACTCTTCCAGCAAGGCCCAACATTGGTTTTAACATTTTCCATAATAATACTTGAACCTAATAATTAATTGGCATAGGGTGTCGCGAACCCGAGGATTTTCTACATAGCAGGGGGGCAGTGCTGATAGTGTTGGTCCCAAACGGGCAGCCTGCGGGGCCACCTTGGGGAAACTCGAAGGCTGGTTTCACTCGTAGCTTGTCCCATCCGGTTGTGGCCTGAGACGAGATACACGCGGCTACTATCAGGGTGTCGAAACGCCGGGAGGTCTTGCTGGACTTATTGTACCATTGTCGAAATGTCTTGCGCATCGGGATTCTGAGTCTGATCGGAGGGTCCCGCGATGGAGGATTGTCTTCGCGGATGATGAGCTTGTCATGGGCTAAGTTGGAACACCCCTATAGGGTTTAAACTTTCGAGAGCCATGCCCGCGGTTATGTGGCATATGGGAATTTCTTAATGTCCGGTTGTAGAGGACTTGAAGTAAACTCAACTAAAATACACCAACCGCATGTGTAACCGTGACTGTCTCCTTTCGAGTGAGTCGAGAAGAGAACACGGTGGGGTTATGTTTGAACGTAAGTAGTTCAGGATCACTTCTTGATTATTACTAGTTTGCGACCGTTGTGTAGTTTCTCATCTTATTCTTATACTCGTAAATTAGCCACCATACTTTGCTTAGTCGCTGCTGCAACCTTACCACTTATCCTTTCCATACCCATTAAGCTTTGCTAGTCTTGATACCCATGGTAATGGGATTGCTGAGTACTCGTGGCTCACAAATTACTACAACAACAGTCACAGGTACAGGTAATGTGATGATATGACGTGAGAGCGATACTTGATTGCTTTTGGAGTTCTTCTTCTTCTTCATTCAAGGGATAGGTTCCGGGTCAGGAGAGCCTGGGCTAGCAGGGTGGATGTTGTTCTTCTTTTTCGTTTGATTTCATCCGTAGTCGGATCCTGCTCTTCTGTATGATGATTGCTATGTATTGATGTATTCATGGTGTAGCTTGTGGCGAGTGTAAGCCTTTATCTTGTATTCTCATCTATTCAGTACATGGTATGTTGTAATGATATCCACCTTGCTATGCGCTCCAAATGTGGTTGTGCCCCAGTCATGAGTTCATCACGTGATTGTGATAGAATCGCATCTTGGGCGTGAGAAGTTGGTATCAGAGCCAGGTGCCAGAGGGGGTGGGCTTATATAGAGTGCACCAGAACCCTCCAGCCCTCAGTCACACAGGGTTCAATGTACATTAAGACAAGGCGTTATTGGTAACGCTAGCTACAAAGAGTTATAAATGATTGAGAACCCACAAATATAGGGGATCAACTGTAGCCTCTTTCGATAAGTAAGAGTGTCGAACCCAACAAGGAGCTAAAGGTAGAACAAATATTCCCTCAAGTTCTCTCGACCACCGATACAACTCTACGGACGCTTAACGTTCGCTTTACCTAGAACAAGTATGAAACTAGAAGTACTTTGTAGGTGTTGTTGGATAGGTTTGCAAGATAATAAAGAGCGCGTAAATAAAAAGTAGGGGCTATTTAGATGAAGACACAACTAAGTTAGTTTTAGTAGAGAGCTTGTTGTCACACAAGAAAGTTATTTGTCCCTAGGCAATCGATAACTAGACCGGTAATCATTATTGCAATTTTATTTGAGGGAGAGGCATAAGCTAACACACTTTCTCTTCTTGGATCATATGCACTTATGGTTGGAACTCTAGCAAGCATCCACAGCTACTAAAGATCATTAAGGTGAAACCCAACCATAGCATTACAAGGCATCAAGTCCCCTTTACTCCCATATGCAAACAACCTACTTACTCGGGTCTGTGCTTCTGTCACTCACGCCACCCACCATAAGCAAATCATGAACATATTGCATACCCTACAGCGGGGATCCCTCATGCTTGCGCGACACGGAGAACACCATAGGACAGCACCAATAATAAAACATGCAACTCAAACCAATCACGATTTAACCCATACGACAAAACAGATCTACTCAAACATCATAGGATAGCCATACATCATTGGGAAATAATATATAGCATTGAGCACCATGTTTAAGTAGAGATTACAGCGGGTAAAAGAGTGGTTACACCGCTGCATAGAGGGGGGAAGAGTTGGTGATGGCGGCGATGAAGTTGTTGGTGTAGATCATTGTCGCGATGATGGCCCCAGCGGCGTTCCGGCGCCACCAGCAGAGAGGCGGAGAGAGCCCCCCTTATTCTTCTTCCTTGACCTTCTCCCTAGATGGGAGAAGGGTTTCCCCTCTGTTCCTTGGTCTCCATGGCATGGGTGGGGCGAGAGCCCCTCCGAGATTGGATATGTCTCTCTGTCTCTCTTTGTTTTTGCGCTCCTGATTTTGGCCTTTCACCGTTTCTTATATACCCGGAGATCTATAACTCCGATTGGGCTGAAATTTGGACACGATTTTTATCCGGATATTGGCTTTCTTGCGGCGAAAGAAGGGCACCAACCGCCTTACGAGGTGGCCACGAGGGCCCAGGGCGCGCTTGACCCCTTGGGGCGCGCCCCCCTGCCCTGTGGCCCCCTCGGGCATCGTCTCGCGTTGATTCTTCTTCCCAAAAATCACGTATATTCCAAAAAAAATCTTCATCAGTTTTTATACCGTTTGGACTCCGTTTGATATGGATTTCTGCGAAACAAAAAACATGCAACAAACATGAACTGGCACTGGGCACTGGATCAATATGTTAGTCCCAAAAATAGTATAAAAAGTTGCCAAAAGTATATGAAAGTTGTAGAATATTGGCATGGAACAATCAAAAATTATAGATGCGATGGAGACGTATCAATGATCTTTAACACTACGGAGTGAATGCTTGACCGTTGCCATCCTGAGTGACTTTAGACCTTCCATTCTCTGAGTGATTCTTCGTGCGGTCGAATGACTTCATACTGGTTGAGCGGACTTGGGGTATCCGAGTGGTATGTTTGGTCGAGTGGATTGCACTCCAGTGTGATTTTAGTCGGTACCTTCCTTTGGTTCTTGAATGTACTTGGCTTTAGGGCAGTGTCCTTGGGTAGGGTGTCTAGGACAGGCCTATGACCCTACCCTAGGTACATGTCATCGTCATTGGGGACACAAGAGATTTCTTGTATTTGGTTGGAGGGTTGTTTGAGAGAGATCATCTTCATCCTACACCTCCCATGGATTGATAAACCTTAGGTCATCAACTTGAGGGAAAATTGCTACTGTCCTACAAAACTCCGTGCTTGGAGGACCAACACGAGTCCACAAGAATAAAGTTGCATAGTAGACATCAGTGCACCACTCCACTCAATGAGTACTTATGATGGAACAGTTATCCATGCAACGCATGCGTTGACGTCATATTCTGACAGGCACGTGTTAGTGAGCTTTGGAAGATGCTAAAGATGCATATATCTGATGTCGAGGATGAATAATTTTCTTAAGTTGTGGAACATGGAGGACATGATGGTCTTGCTAGTTTTTGACAAATGGAGCTCTTGTAAGTGACTTCACCGATTTTGTCCAAGATCACAAAAGGCCCCAAAGTACCGAAAGGCCAATTTATAATATGCCCGGTGAGATGTCATGGCTTGCACATATGGCTGAAGTTTCATGAATGCCCTTCCAGGAATAAGGTTTCTAGAAAATGTGTATACGAGAAGGAGTATCTTCTTATATATAAACAAATACTCCTTCTCATATATAGACAGACTTATAGTTTTGGGTCCAAGGGCCTTACTAGCGAAAGCTAAAGGGTGACCATTCTACATCAGGACAACTTATATGCTAAAATCACAAGCATCGGTCTCCAAAACAAATTGTTGAGAATAATAGGGAGTGCCAATACTAGAGCATTAACTGAAGCCTACTTAAGATTTTGGAATGAAGTGTTAACTTCAGGAGTCCTTATAAAAACAACATCCTTCTTCAGTAATCTCAGTCATTGGTTTGCTAATAACCTCGTAAGGTTTAATGAACTTCATATAGTAGCCTATGAGACCAAGAAGTCCCCTCATCTATTCACATTTTGGAGTAGGCGAATTCAAAGCTACAGTAATCTTACTAGGATCAGTAGAGGCTCCCATTATGACTGATGATACGACCCAAATATGCAATTTCCTATTTGACAAAGTCACGCTTGCTCGGTTAAACCTTCCATTGCTTCTAGAGTAATATTTTCAAACCCTTTTCACATGCATTAGATATCTTCAAAGATCTTACTATAGACGAGTATGTCCTTAAAAATACTAGTGCAAAGTTCCTTAGGACGGAACCAGATCATTATTCATAGCACCTTGGAATGTGCCTGGTGCCTGTTAGCCCAAATGGCATAACTGTAAACTCATAATAACCAATGTGAGTTTGAAATGTTGTGTTGACGTCCTCTCAAGGAGCTTGATCTGATGACACATAACCTTGAAGTCCAATTTGGTAAACCAACAAGCACCTCACAACTCATCTAATATCTCATCTATCACTAACGGGGGGATATTCCATTGATGGTCTTTGCATGCCTACAGTCAATGGCCATTTTCCAAATATCTTCTTCTTTCTTCTTAACCATGACTGCTGGAGAGGACAATTGATTACTCCTGACCTATATCATGCCACTAATAGTTCATAAACCATTTGTTTCTGTTGTTAATTGACGAGCCATACACTGGTGTGCGTTGGTCCTAAACAAACGGTTTTAACCCCTTTTCGCGACAGCATTTGGAACCGTCACCAAGTGAGTGTGGGCGATAGGGGGGTCCTTCCCACACGACCCAGAAACCGTCGGGGATAGGGCCCCTACAGTACTCCTACTCGTTTCTGCTCGCATTGCCATCACAGTCGGTATTTTATGGTGCTACGTTTATGATGCGCGGCCCATCACAAACGGTCCACTATTATAGAACGTGTATGATGCATGGCCTATCACAAACGGTTCACCGTTAAGAAGATTAGCTAATCGTCATACGAGTGTCAGACAGGATTACGAAACGTGGGACCGTCGTAACAAAGACGTACATGACAACTATCACACACGCTATCCTGTGGTGCAATGTTTACGATGCATACTTCATCAGAAACAGTTCATGGTTGCGAATCGTGTACGATAAGGCAACTAACACAAACGTTTAGTTTGCCCGCACCGTTTGTGATATTGTCTGACATCGCACACGGTTTTGAAACGGCAAGTATGTGCATGCTTGCACACATTTCGTCTCTGTGAACCGTCTCAGATTATGGCGCATATCGTAAACGTTTGTGTTTTACAAACCGTGTGTGCCATAACAACCTGGAGAGCATAATTTCACCCTAATTTAATTGTTGCTTTTCCAAATTGTACCAGATTTGTATTTTAATTTGAATGTATGCTACAACTTTATTCATACCCATCAGGTTCAAACAACCAATGCATTATTCGATTCATAGGTACATATGTTCAAGAATTACATAAGAACCAAACAAAGAATGATGAACCACAGCTATATACTTGTACTATTAAAGATGGTACAGAAAGAGGTGAAATATATTCTAGTTGCTGAACAAGGTGAAGCGGAATGCCCATATTGTGCCCTCCTCCATGCAGAAGGCACGCACTACTCTAGTCGAACCCCTTGTGATGGCCGACCGCCCATCCTTCACGGTCTTAATGAAAACATCTAGATAATCATCGTGTTCTGGTAGAAATACTTTAACCTTTGCATGCCCACCAATCATGTAGTTTGAGAGGTAATCTTGAGTAAACTACTTTGGCAACCACTGCAAAGGAAAAAGATTCAGACATTGTCATCTAACACAACTCATTATGGGTAGTAAAAAGAAGGCTGTAGAGTTCTTACTCACCATCTTGCAGTTCGCTGTTGTCTTGGATAAAGTGTAAACAAATAGTTTAATTGCCATCTTTGGACCCATTTTACTAACAATCTTTATCAGCTTCCTCACTTGATGCTGGTTCATCGATATCTCATTGCCCCATACACAAAAAGGGTCGAAGCGCGGAACTTTACCAATGACATATGTACCTAAAAGCACCAAGTTAATATTAGAAGCTAAGCAACAATCGCACAATGATGTAGCACAACACTCTTTTATAATATGTCTATATACATCTGTATGTGGTACTCCATTTGAAATCTCTAAAAATACAAATATTTAGGAACGGAGGGAGTATCTTATAACATCCAATATACTCACATATTAGATGAATTAACATCTTATATTATGGGCCGAAAGGAGCTTAGTGCATTCTTACAAATTATCGGCTGATTAACTGCTGCTGTATCCAGGGGTTACTGTTAGTTTGAGCTAGTTCGGGCTCAAATAGCCCTAAAGTATATCTAAACATAAGGGCTAGTTTTAGCTAGTTGCATCTATAACCCACCCAAAAAAATTATCCAACCCAAGAGGTGCTAATTGGAGCTAGTTCTCCTAGTGCATTTATTGTCAATCTAACCCTGCCATACAAACAACTCTTTGGATGGAGTTAGTTCAGGGTTAGTAACGAGTTAGAAACTAACTCTAACCTCTAGCTAAGTTGAGTATCCAAACAGGGTTGTGTTTTTGTTGTTGTTGCTGCTGCTCTTCTACGTATATCTAGACATCATTAGAACATTAATGTAACACTCTTCCTTGTTGCTATGTAGCCTAGGATTGCATATTTATACATTAAGTACAGTGCATGTTGCTATGTAGCCTCAGATATATTACATATGGCCGTAGTTAACCTAACAATAAATGGGTTGCAGATATATTCAGTTAAAAGTCTGATTCACCGATTAGTCCCTTATCAGATGCCGGCCTATATGGGTGACCATTCTACATCAGGACAACTTATATGCTAAAATCACAAGCATCGGTCTCCAAAATAAATTATTGAGAATAATAGGGCAGTGCCAATACTAGAGCATTAACTGAAGCCTACTTAAGATTTTGGAATGAAGTGTTAACTTCAGGAGTCCTTATAAAAACAGCATCCTTCTACAGTAATCTCAGTCATTGGTTTGCTGATAACGTCGTAAGGTTTGATGAACTTCATATAGTAGCCTATGAGACCAAGAGTCCCCTCATCTATTCACATTTTGGAGTAGCCAAATTCAAAGCTACATTAATCTTACTAGGTTAGTAGAGGTTCCCATTATGACTGATGATACGACCCAAATATGCAATTTCCTATTTGACAAAGTCACGCTTGCTCGGTTCAACCTTCCATTGCTTCTAGAGTAACATTTTCAAACCCCTTTCACATGCATTAGATATCTTCAGAGATCTTACTGTAGATAAGTATGTCATTAAAAATACTAGTGCAAAGTTCCTTAGGACGGAACCAGATCGTTATTCATAGCACCTTGGAATGTGCCTGGTGCCTGTTAGCCCAAATGGTATAACTGTAAACTCATGATAACCAATGTGAGTTTGAAATGTTGTCTTGAACTCCTCTCAAGGAGCTTGATGTGATGGCACATAACCTTGAAGTCCAATTTGGTAAACCAGCAAGCACCTCACAACTCATCTAATATCTCATCTATCACTGGCGGGGGGATATTCCATTGATGGTCTTTGCATGCCTATAGTCAATGACCATTTTCCAAATATCTTCTTCTTTCTTCTTAACCATGACAGCTGGAGAGGATAATTGATTACTCCTGACCTATATCATGCCACTAATAGTTCATAAACCCTTTGTTTCTGTTGTTAATTGAGGAGCCATTCACTTGTGCGCGTCGGTCCTAAACAAACGATTTTTAACCCCTTTTCGCGGCGACATTTGGAACCGTTGCCAAGTGAGTATGGGAGATAGGAGGTCCTTCCCACACAACCCAGAAACCATCGGGGATAGGGCCCCTACAGTACTCCTACTCGTTTCTTCTTGCATTGCCATCACAGTTGGTATTCTGTGGTGCTATGTTTATGATGCGTGGCCCATCACAAACAGTTCACTATTATAGAACGTGTATGATGCGCGGCCCATCACAAACGGTTCACCGTTAAGAATATTAGCTAATCGTCGTACGAGTGTCACACATGATTACGAAACGTCGGACCGTCGTAACATTGTCGTACACGACAACTATCGCACACGCTATCCTGTGGTGCAATGTTTACAATGCATACTTCATCAGAAACAGTTCATGGTTATGAATCGTGTACTATAAGGCAACTAAAAAAACGTTAGTTTTCCCGCACCGTTTGTGATATTGTCTGACATCGCACACGGTTTTCAAACGGTAACTATGTGCATGCTTGCACACGTTTCCTCTCTGTGAACCGTCTCGGATTATGGTGCATATCACAAACGTTTGTGTTTTACCAACCGTGTGTTCCGTAACAACCTGGAGAGCATAATTTCACCCTAATTTAATTGCTGCTTTTCCAAATTGTACCAGATTTGGATTTTAATTTGAATGTATGCTACAGCTTTATTCATATCCATCAGGTTCAAACAACCAATGCATTATTCGATTCATAGGTACATATGTTCAAGAATTACATAAGAACCAAATAAAGAATGATGAACCACAGTTGTATACTTGTACTGTTAAAGATGGTAAAGAAAGAGGCGAAATATATTCTAGTTGCTGAACAAGGTGAAGCGGATTGCCCATATTGTGCCCTCCTCCATGCAGAAGGCACGCACGACTCTAGTCGAACCCCTTGTGATGGTCGACTGCCCATCCTTCACGGTCTTCATGAAAACATCTAGATAATCATCGTGTTCTAGTAGAAATACTTTAACCTTTGCATGCCCACCAATCATGTAGTTTGAGAGGTAATCTTGAGTAAACTACTTTGGCAACCACTACAAAGGAAAAAGATTCAGACATTGTCATCTAACACAACTCATCATGGGCAGTAAAAAGAAGGTTGCAGAGTTCTTACTTACCATCCTGCAGTTTGTTGTTGTCTTGGATAAAGTGTAAACAAATAGTTCAATTGCCATCTTTGGACCCATTTTACTAACAATCTTTATCAGCTTCCTCACTTGATGTTGGTTCATCGATATCTCATTCCCCAATACGTAGAAAGGGTTGAAGCGCGGAACTTTACCAATGACATATGTACCTAAAAGCACCAAGTAAATATTAGAAGCTAAATAACAATTGCACAATGATGTAGCACAATACTCTTTTATAATATGTCTATATACATCTGTATGTGGTACTCCATTTGAAATCTCTAAAAAGATAAATATTTAGGAATGGAGGGAGTATCTTATAACATCTAATATACTCGCATATTAGATGAATTAACATCTTATATTATGGGTCGGAAGGAGTTTAGTGCATTCTTACAAATTATCGGCTGATTAACTGCTGCTGTATCCAGGGGTTACTGTTAGTTTGAGCTAGTTCGGGCTCAAATAGCCCTAAAGTATATCTAAACATGAGGGCTAGTTTGAGCTAGTTGCATCTATAACCCACCCAAAAAAACTATCCAACCCAAGAGGTGCTAATTGGAGCTAGTTCTCCTAGTGCATTTATTGTCAATCTAACCCTGCCATCCAAACAACTCTTTGGACGGAGTTAGTTCAGGGTTAGTAATGAGCTAGAAACTAACTCTAACCTCTAGCTAAGTTGAGTATCGAAATAAGGTTGTGTTGTTGTTGTTGTTGCTGCTGCTGCTGCTCTTCTACGTATATCTAGACATCATTAGAACATTAATGTAACACTCTTCCTTGTTGCTATGTAGCCTAGTATTGCATATTTTGACATTAAGTACAGTGCATGCTGCTATGTAGCCTCAGATATATTACATATGGCCCTAGTTAACCTAACGATAAGTGGGTTGCAGATATATTCAGTTAAAAGTCTGATTCATCGATTAGTCCCTTATCAGCCGCCGGCCTATATGGTACCAGCTACCGATATCCTGAATAGTGAGTAGATATAAGCCATGGGATGAAACTAACCTCGATAGAAAACAGCAGTCGTTCCCAAAATTGTCCTGTGTAGGTACATTGAGAAGCATGTTAAGCACAACAGTTCATACTTGCACATATAGAACATCACGTTGTGAATAACTGGAATAAACAAGGCATACTACGAACAACCAAAGATAGCATTTGAAACTGGACGTATGCTGTCGGTGTCAAAACCGGTGGATCTCGGGTAGGGGGTCCTGAACTGTGCGTCTAGGCCAGATGGTAACAGGAGGCAAGGGACACGAAGTTTTACCCAGGTTCGGGCCCTCTCGATGGAGGTAAAACCCTACGTCATGCTTGATTAATATTGATGATATGGGTAGTACAAGAGTAGATTTACCACGAGATCGGAGAGGCTAAACCCTAGAAGCTAGCCTTAGCCCCTCTCAAATGAGTTCGTCTTCGGGGGATCTTCTTCCAGAGATGATGAAGAGCGAAACGCCTCCTCTGGGCTCCTCCGCTCCGGAAGCGGGCGACCCCGAAGTGTCGTCGCGGAGGGCCTCTCCGAGTCCGGCGAGGCCAGAAGATAATCCCGTCGACCCCCGAAGCTCCCAGTGTTCGGCTCCCGAAGAGAGTAGACAAAAGAGTCCGGCACCGTCTAGTGTGCGATCGAATGTTCTGAGGGAGTTGGTGGGGCGAGCAGCCATCTCAGATGAACACTGTATGCTGATGGATACGGTGGTGGAGAGAATCGCGTCTGCCGAAAGCGGATTGCATGAAGCCTTTATGAGTCTACTGACAGGCTTTGAGGTACGTAAAAATAATGTATGATAGTCCTGCACATGCTAGGTGTGCCATGTGTAGATAGTAGCCCCTGAGACTCTGGTTGTCGTCGGAAACGATGACGAACAGAGGATCGTATTCTCAGGTAATGATCGTACTGCCTTTATGTGCAGGTGATGGAAACTCCGGTGGCTGGCCGGACTGGCGAGTTTGCCCATTTAAAACGGCAGTTGGATGCGGCAGACGCTGACATCGAGCTTGTTAACAAAAGGCTTGACGAGGCACAGGGTAAGCGTTATTATCTGGTAAAAGCCACATAGGAAGAGCAGCATGATGCCAGTATCTTTAACATGTTGTGACTGCAGATGGAGCTGCCACTGTTGAAGCCTTGCGGGCAGAACTTGCCCGAGCCAAGGAACAAGCAAGGTTGGGTAATGCGGCAGCTTTGAAGGCAGCCGAAGAGTTGCGAGCCGAGAAGGCCGCGCATGGCGAGAGCCGAGAAAAGATGGCCAAAATGGCTATAGAATTAAAATCCGCTACCGACCATTGCTGGGTTCTCGAAAAGGAAAACCAGGCGAAGGCATCGGACCTTGAGAAGGCTGCAGTGACAAGAAAAGACCTCCGCTCTGCTATGAGGGTGTCACACCCTCGATGCGAATATATCTCCCATGTGTCGAGGCACGACTTAGAGGCATAATCGCATTAAAGGCATATGTCGCAAGTTAGGCAATCTTCACAACATCCCATGTAATATTATAATGAAAGGGGGGATAACATAGTTGGCTTACACTCGCCACGTCAATCAAGTACATAAATAACATTACATCATCCAAACACTCATGGCCCGTCTTCGGCGCCAAAATAAAAGAGAACCCAACATGCGACATGGTCCCGTTCACCCCCAAATAGACCTCCTCCCAAGACGTTCCGATCAGACTCGGTATCTCGGTTCTTCAAGACACTTCGACAGGTTAAAACAAGACCAGCAACACCGCCCGAATGTGCCGACAAATCTCGATAGGAGCTGCACATATCTCGTTCTCAGGGCACACTCAGATAGGTCAAGCTACGAGTAAAACCAACCCTCAAGTTTCCCCGAGGTGGCCCCGTAGGCTGCCCGGTTCGGACCAACACTCAGAGGGAGCACTGGCCCCGGGGGGGGGGGGTTAAAATAAGATGACCCTCGGGCTCCGGAAACCCAAGGGAAAAAGAGGCTAGGTGGCGAATGGTAAAACCAAGGTTGGGCATTGCTGGAAAAGCTTTAATCAAGGCGAACTATCAAGGGGTTCCCATTATAACCCAACCGCGTAAGGAACGCAAAATCCAGGAACATAACACAGATATGACGGAAACTAGGGCGGCAAGAGTGGAACAAAACACTAGGCGAGAGGCCGAGCCTTCCACCCTTTACCAAGTATATAGATGCATTAAGATAACAAGATAATATAATGATATCCCAACAAGTAATTAAATGTTCCAACAAGGAACGACCTTCAATCTTCACCTGCAACTAGCAACGCTATAAGAGGGGCTGAGCAAAGCGGTAACATAGCCAATCAACGGTCTGCTAGGACAAGGTGGGTTAGAGGATTGACATGGCAATATGGGAGGCTTGAAAGCAAGTGGTAGGCATCGTAGCAATGGCATAGCAAAAGAGCGAGCAAACTAGCATAGCAAAGATAGTAGTGATTTCGAGGGTATGATCATCTTGCCTGCACAGTTGTCAGAGTTGACTGGATCCTCGAAAGCAAACTCAACGGGCTCCTCGTTAGCGAACTCGTCTCCCGGCTCTACCCAAACAAGACAAACAAGCAACAAGGATACAATCAACCACGTGCAAGACCAAGCAATATGATGCAATGATGATATGCTATGCGGAATGCGATGCGGGATGCAAAATGCAAGATATGACAGGAAATGCATGAACCTGGCCTCAACTTGGAAAACCAAGTGTGCCACTGGAAAGATGAGATGAAATCGCTTGAAAAGATATAAAGAACACCGGAATTGGAGTTACAGTTTGGAAATGGTAAGCGATTCAAAAATGACACCGGTCTGCGATTTACAGCAAGTATGCATCTAAATGCAATGAGATGAACATGCTACAACACCCAAACATGACAACAAAATACATGGCAGGGATGCACACAAGATACTTAACAAAAGTCTAGCAGTGAGCTACGGCCAAATCATTCATTAACAGGTTCAAACAAGCATGGCAAAAATGCATATGGCAAACAGATTTCAGACTTAGTGAAATTAACACTTGTCTGGAATTTCAGATCAGGTAGCCCTCTTCGGAGCCACAAAACTACATTCTACAAGACCTGAACATGGAAAAGTAAAGCATGGCATGGAGCTACTCAAAGAGCTTAACAAAAGTCCCTTAGTGACCTTGAGCCAAAAGGGATCAGAAAATACAATTGCAAGCATGCGAACATAGCAAAAACATAATCAGTTTTCATACTCAGTGAAAACTGGAACATGCTGAAACGTAACTTAAGTAGGCATGTTTACGAGCTCGATGCACTCACTACGGTGCAAGTCATGGCAAGACAAGCATACACCCACCAAGAAGGCACAAAATGCAAGCTAGACATGGCAAGAACAAAAGCATAGCATGCACGGATCAAGTACAACATCATCAGCAAAATTGCAAACAAGTTGACAATCTGCCCAGATTCATAAAGTAACAAAAGTAGAGCTCGATTGACTCAAGCTAGGGTGCTCCATAATTGCAAACAAATACATGGATGGATAGAGCACTACAATATTAACAAAACATCCTTACTGATCATCCTCAAAAGAGGCACGGATAACTAGGAAACAACAACAACATATGGCATCATGAGATAAACAGCTCCAGGACTTAGTGAAATTGCTAAGTCCCTGAAAACAGACTTAGCAAGTGCACCACTTTGCAAGCTTGCACAAGTCACCACACACATCACAAAAATACATGGGTTGCACCTCTGGAAAGATGACAAAACCCTTAACAAAACATATGTAGAGCATCAGGGCATATCATGCACACATTAATCATGGCAAAAATGACAAAAACCTAAATGGAGTAGCAGATCTGACAATTAACTCAAGTAGCCCTCTTCTAACAGCATTTCGGGCATCAAGATGAACTCAAATGAAAATGATGCAATGGAATGAAATGATGTACTCTCTGAGATGAACATTTTGATATACTATATGCATGAATCGGAGCTACGGTTGCAAAGTTACGAGGCCACGAACAGAGGCACTTGGATCTGCAATTTTGGGAGTTAGAGAAAAAAATGTCCTAGGGTTTCCAGATCTGCACACAAACCGAGGCGGTCGGCGAGAGCACTGTTCATGGCGGGGACGAGGACGGTGGCCGGCGAGGGCGAGGTCGCCGGTGCCGGGGCCGGCGGCGCAGGGGCCCGCGGTGGCCGAAGCTGGGGCCAGCCGGCGTCGCGGGGCCGGGCCGGCGTCGAGGCGGACCGCGGCGGCCGGCGCGGAGGCGGCTTGGCGGCTGGCGGCGGCGGCGGCTTGGTGGCGGCGGCGGCTGGCGGCGCGAGGCGGGAGGCGGCGGCAGCGCGGCGCAGCGGCGGCGGCGGTGGCGGCTCGATGGCGGCGGAGCGAGGAGAAGGGCGCGGGCGCGCGGCGGCGGAGGGAGTGGGCCGCGGGGGCCTGGCCCGGGCCGCGGCGGGCTCCGGCGGCGGCGGCGCGATGCCACGTGGCGGGCGGTGGTTGGCGCGGGCGGCGGAGCGGACGCGTCCGGTCGGGGCGGACGTGTCCGGCCAGCGCGGATCTGGGATTTAGGGTTTCGGGGAGAGGGGATCCGGGATATTTCGAGGGGGACCTATTTATAGGCATAGAGGGAGCTAGGAGAGTCCAAATGAGGTACGATTTTTGGCCACGCGATCATGATCGAACGCTCTAGATGATGGAGCAGAGTTAGGTGGGTTTTGGGACAAATTGGAGGGGTGTTGGGCTGCAACACACACAAGGCCTTTTCGGTCCCTCGATTAACCGTTGGAGTATCAAACGAAGTCCAAATGGTACGAAACTTGACAGGTGGTCTACCGGTAGTAAACCAAGGCCGCTTGGCAAGTCTCAGTCCAATCCGGAAATGTTTAATCCCCACACACAAAAGAAAGCTAGAAATGACCACCAGAGGAGAGCGAAGCGCCGGAATGCAAAATGGACAACGGGGAAAATGCTCGAATGCAAGAGACGAACACGTATGCAAATGCAATGCACATGATGACATGATATGAGATGCATGACAACAATAACAACACAAGGAGACAAAGACCCGAACCCGAGGAAATAAATATAACTTAACGACGGAAACGGCAAGAGTTGGAGTACAAATTGGGAAAGTAACATCCGAGGTGTTACAACACTCCACCACTACGAAAGGATCTTGTCCCGAGATCTAGGACTGAAAGAACGCCGGGTACTCAGAACAGAGGTGATCCTCGCGTTCCCAGGTAGCTTCACGGTCAGAATGATGTGACCACTTGACTTTGAGAAATTTGATTGACTTGTTGCGAGTCTTGTGTTCAGTCTCTTCAAGAATAGCAACTGGGTGCTCACGATAAGAGAGATCTTCTTGGAGCTCAATGTCTTCGAAGTTGACTATGCGGTCTGGAGTCTTGAAGCACTTTCGAAGCTGAGAGACATGGAACACGTCATGAACATTTGCAAAGTTTGAAGGAAGCTCGAGTTGATAGGCGAGGTCGCCTCTCTTGCTGACAATCTTGAAAGGTCCCGTGTATCTGGGGGCAAGCTTCCCTTTGATACCGAAGCGACGAGTACCTTTTATAGGAGAGACGCGGAGGTAAACATGATCTCCAATCTCGAAAACCAAATCATGGTCCTTACTATCATAGTAGCTCTTCTGACGGGATTGGGCTGCTTTGAGGTTATCACGAATGACTTTGCACATTTCTTCCGCCTCTGTGATTAAGTCATTACCCAAAAGCTGACGTTCACCCGTTTCAGACCAGTTGAGAGGGGTACAGCACTTCCTGCCATACAGAATTTCAAAAGGGGCCTTGCCCGAACTTGCTTAAAAACTGTTGTTGTAGGAGAATTCAGCATAGGGAAGACAATCCTCCCACTTCATGCCGAAGGAGATCACACAAGCCCTGAGCATATCTTCAAGAATCTGGTTGACACGCTCGACTTGACCGCTAGTTTGAGGATGGAAAGCTGTGCTGAAGCGGATGTTCGTGCCCATGGCCTTCTGAAAAGAATCCCAAAACTTCGAGGTAAAGATGCTGCCACGGTCTGAAGAGATCACTTGAGGAATACCGTGCAGAGAGACAATACGAGAGGTATAGAGTTCCACCAATTGAGCTGCAGTGATCGACTCTTTGATAGGCAGAAAATGAGCCACTTTGGTGAGTTTGTCGATGACAACGAATATAGCATCATTGCCACGCTTGGACTTAGGAAACCCAGTCACGAAGTCCATTTCAATGTGGTCAAACTTCCATTCTGGAATGGCAAGAGGTTGGAGGAGACCAGCTGGCCTTTGGTGTTCTGCCTTCACTCTTCTGCAGACATCATATTCATTCACGAATTGAGCAATCTCGCGCTTCATTCGAGTCCACCAATAAGCATGCTTAAGGTACTAATACATCTTCGTGCTCCCAGGGTGGATGGAGAGGAGAGAATTGTGAGCCTCATTCATGATCACTTTACGGAGGTCACCTTTGGGTACAACAATACGATCCTCGAAGAAGGGAGTGTCCTTGTCATCAAGGCGGTAGCACTTGTACTTGGACTGACTCTTGGCAATCCCAATCTTCACCTTTTTCACCATAGCATCAAGAAGCTGGGCTTGGCGAATCTGGTCTTCCAAGGTAGGAGAGACTTGAAGGTTGGCGAGGAATCCTTGAGGAACAACTTGCAGATTAAGTTTGCGGAAAGCTTCACAAAGCTCGGGTTGATAAGGCTTGAGAATCAGACTGTTGCAGTAAGCTTTCCTGCTCAAAGCGTCAGCAATCACATTGGCCTTGCCTGGAGTATACTCGATACTCGGATTATACTCTTGAATCATTTCGACCCATCGAGTTTGCCTGAGGTTGAGATTAGGCTGAGTGAAGATGTACTTGAGACTCTTGTGATTAGTGAAAATATCCACTTTTCTTCCCAATAGAAGATGTCTCCAAGTCAAAAGAGCATGCACAACTGCCGCCAACTCGAGATCATGAGTGGGGTAGTTCTTCTCAATAGGCTTCAATTGGCGAGAGGTATAAGAAACAACTTTCTTCTCTTGCATCAATACTGCGCCAAGACCTTGGAGAGAGGCATCACAAAAGACCTCGTACGGCTTGGATTCATCAGGCGGAGTCAGAACTGGAGCAGTGATCAATTTCTCTTTCAAAGTGTTGAAAGCAATGTCACACTCCGGAGACCAAACGTACTTGACGTGCTTCTGGAGAAGATTTGAGAGAGGCTTCGCGATCTTAGAAAAGTTTTCAACGAATCTTCGGCAATAGCTTGCAAGACCGAGAAAACTGCGGAGTTGCTTCATGTTCTGAGGAGGTTCCCAATTCACAATTGCAGACACCTTCTCAGGATTCACGGCAATGCCCTTGGCAAAGATGATATGACCAGGATAAAGAACCTCATCAAGCCAAAATTCACACTTGGAGAACTTGGCGTAGAACTGATGTTCTCTGAGCTTATCAAGAACCAAATGCAATGCTTGGCATGATCTTCCTTGTTCTTGGAGAAAACCAGAATGTCGTCGAGATAGATCAAAACGAAGTCATTGGTGTAGGCGTTGAAGATGAAGTTCATCATGCGAGATAAAGTCGGAGGAGCGTTGACGAGACCAAAAGACATGACAGTGTATTCATATGAACCAAAACTTATCGTAAAAGCCGTCTTGGGAATATCTTGCTCACGGATTCGAATCTGATGATAACCCATACGGAGATCAAGCTTGGAGAATACTCGAGCACCTTTTAGTTGTTCGAACAGCTCATTGATGTTGGGAAGTGGGTATTTGTTCTTCATGGTCTTCTTGTTCACTAGACGGTAATCAACACAAAGTTGGTCCGTTCCATCCTTCTTCTTCACAAAAAGAACACCACAACCCCACGGAGAAGAACTAGGCCGGATGAGACCCATTTTCTCTTGAATATCGAGTTGCTTCTTTAGCTCCTTCAACTCTTCAGGTCCGAGCTTGTAAGGACGTTTGCACACAGGTTCCGTGCCAGGCTCAAGATCAATAACGAATTCAACTAGTCGGTGCGAAGGCATTCCTGGAAGCTCTTCTGGAAAGACGTCTTGATATTCGCAAACGACTAGAATTTGCGAGATGGCATCCAATTCACCCTTCTCATTGAGAGAAAACAGACGAATGGTATCATCATGAGCGGCAAAGACAATTACATCCTCAGACGAATGAGTCAATTGAATCTGCCTGGCTGCACAATCAAGCTGAGCCTTGTGCTTAGAAAGCCAATCCATTCCGAGAATAAGATCAATATCCGAGTTACCAAGAACCATTGGGGAAGAAAGGAACTTGTAGTCGCCCAATGTGATAGTAACATCCGACACCTCCAGACTTGCACTCAAACGTTTGCCAGGAGAAATGATATCCATTTGTTTACCCAAATGAGAAGAAACGAACTCATGTTTGGTAAAAAATGGCTTTGACATGAAACAATGCGATGCACCCGTGTCAAAAAGAACTCTTGCAGGAATATCATTAACAGGAAGGTTACCCATGATGACATATGAAGAATCCTCTGCCTGAGCTGCATTCATCAAATTGACCTTGGCGTGCTTGGGGTTATGCTTGACCACAACTGTACTTGTCGATCTGACATGAGGAGGAGGAGGAAGACGCCTCTGGTTGAAACACTTGTTGGCATAGTGACCCTTCTATTGGCACTTGTTGCACGTGACCTCTGAAAGCGGACGGTGATACGGAGCACTCGATCTTGGAGCTTGAGACGAAGTCTTGTTCTGAAAGCCAGGGTTGGGTGGGTGGGAAGAACCACTGCCACCTTTGCTCTTCTGCTGATACGGCTGATGAAACGGAGGAGGAGGAAGCCAATACTTCTGCTGCTTGGCCACTTGAGTAGAGGAAGAAGGAGTAACATCTCTAACTCGCTTCTTGGAAGCATCACACTTCAACTGAGCAGCCTCTTGCTTCAATGCCATGTTGTAGAACTCATTGTATCTCAAGGGCTCAAAGAGGACAAGAGCGAGCTGGATTTCTTCTCTGAGACCACCCCTGAACTGGTATATCATGCTCTTCTCATCAGGGACGTCCTGCTTGGCAAAGCGGGCGAGCTTCTGAAACAACTTGTTGTAGTCATAGACAGACAGAGAGCCTTGCTTCAGGTTGCGGAATTTCTCACGCTTTCTTTCAACCACGCTCTACGGAATATGATGAGCTCGAAAATCTCGACGGAAATCATCCCAAGTGATAACACGTCCACCTCGGGAATCCTTGTACTGTTGGAACCATTCTGCAGATTGATCTTTGAGTTGGAAGGAAGCGAACTTGACAAAGTCCTCAGGCCTGACGTTACTGCACTCGAAATACTTACACAGATCCATAAGCCAATCGTCAGCATCAGTTGCCTCAACACAATTGCTGAAAGTCTTTGGCCCGTTAGCAAGGAACTGGTTGAGTGTAGCAAAGTGACTCTGATTGTTGCCTTGATTCCCTTGACTGCCTTGATTGCGCTCTTGAAGAATTTGCATGATCAACTGTGTGTTTGCATTGGTTGCGGCCATCACAGCTTGCCATGCCTCTGGAGGAGGTGGAGGTGGTGGCGGATCAGGATTCGGAGTCGTGCGCGTTGGAGGAGCCATCCTGAAGAGGTTGACCACCATTAGCACATTGATAGACAAATATTGAAGCTGAATCCAACGGAATGAAAATTGCAACATATAGTCTTCACATCCGAACAAAATGAACGAATGCATTCCTCTTGAAATGGTCACATATCCATAAATTGAGAAGCCACGTAGAATTAAGGTAGAGAAATAAATCAACAAGGTACGGATCAAGAACGAATAATTGGTAAGAAATCCCAATCTCAAACCAATATCCGTGGAAGAAGAACTAGAGCTACTAGAATTCCCACCTATGAAACTCCCAAACCTTTCCGGTTATGCAATCAGGTGTTGGGGATACAGGGGAAGCATAATATCTCACCCAAACTAGCAAATCCTACATCCAGATGTATCCATCCTTCAACACATAACCAAGAAACCTTCAGAAACCATCTACCTCAACCTTCGAAAAGCATCCGTTATACAAGTTATGGCGATACTCCCAAACTCCCGCCCCAGTACTGGGTGGAGTCGAGGTTATCTCACCAACGAACTGCATAAAAGAGATTTTCGATGTCAACGTACTAGACTCAGGTATTCCAGAACTGCACGATAAAATTATGATGACACTTCCACTAAACCCCTGACAGGAGGCACCAAGACAATGTTCTCATCATAAAACCATCGGAATGATTCCAAGATACCCGCGTGATCGAAAAATTTAGTGAAATTTGAGAAGAGAAGAGTCAAAACTCTACGTCAGGATGCCTTACCAGAGCGATGATGAGACTGGGAAGTAAAAAGAATTCCTAAACTCTCTGATATATAATTCCTAAAAGACTCAAAACATTTTTCTAGACACAACTCGGCCGCTAAAAACGATCAAGCAATGGGGCTCCTAAGGTCGGGGATGGCTTTGATTACCAACTTGTCACACCCTCGATGCGACTACATCTCCCACGTGTCGAGGCACGACTTAGAGGCATAATCGCATTGAAGTCATATGTCGCAAGTTAGGCAATCTTCACAACATCCCATGTAATATTATAATGAAAGGGGGGATAACATAGTTGGCTTACACTCGCCACGTCAATCAAGTACATAAATAACATTACATCATCCAAACACTCATGGCCCGACTACGGCGCCAAAATAAAAGAGAACCCAACATGCAACACGGTCCCGTTCACCCCCAACTGGGCACCATTACTGATCATCGGGAAAGGAAACATAGTAACATTGAGAGTCTTCGTCGAACTCCCACTTGAGCTCATACGCGTCTGCTGGAGCGGAATCATCAGGCCCTGCATCTGGTGTAATAGTAATCTGTGAGCCACAGGGACTCAGCAATCTCGCACCCTCGCGATCAAGACTATTTAAGCTTATAGGTATGGCAAGGTAAATATAGGTGGAGCTGCAGCAAGCGACTAGCAAATATGGTGGCTAACCTATTCGCAAAAGAGAGCGAGAAGAGGAGGCAAAGCGCGAGCGAGAAACTAGAGAACGACCTACGCAAGCATTACTCCAACACTGTGTCCACTTCCCGGACTCCGCCGAGAAGAGGCCAACACGGTAACACACTCAGTTGATTCATTTTAATTAAATTAAGGTTCAAGTTATGTACAACCGAACATTAACAAATTCCCATCTGCCCATAACCGCGGGCATGACTTTCGAAAGTTCAAACCCTGCAGGGGAGTCCCAACTTAGCCCATGACAAGCTCTCACGGTCAACGAAGGAATAGATCTCCTCCCAAGACGTTCCGATCAGACTCGGTATCTCGGTTCTTCAAGACACTTCGACAGGTTAAAACAAGACCAGCAACACCGCCCGAATGTGCCGACAAATCCCGATAGGAGCTGCACATGTCTCGTTCTCAGGGCACACCCAGATAGGTCAAGCCACGAGTAAAACCAACCCTCAAGTTTCCCCGAGGTGGCCCCGCAGGTTGCCCGGTTCGGACCAACACTCAGAGGGAGCATTGGCCCGGGGGGGGGGGTTAAAATAAGATGACCCTCGGGCTCCGGAAACCCAAGGGAAAAAGTGGCTAGGTGGCGAATGGTAAAACCAAGGTTGGGCATTGCTGGAAAAGCTTTAATCAAGGCGAACTATCAAGGGGTTCCCATTATAACCCAACCGCGTAAGGAACGCAAAATCCAGGAACATAACACCGATATGACGGAAACTAGGGCGGCAAGAGTGGAACAAAACACTAGGCGAGAGGCCGAGCCTTCCACCCTTTACCAAGTATATAGATGCATTAAGATAACAAGATAATATAATGATATCCCAACAAGTAATTAAATGTTCCAACAAGGAACGGCCTTCAATCTTCACCTGCAACTAGCAACGCTATAAGAGGGGCTGAGCAAAGCGGTAACATAGCCAATCAACGGTCTGCTAGGACAAGGTGGGTTAGAGGTTTGACATGGCAATATGGGAGGCTTGAAAG
Organism: Triticum aestivum; assembly: GCF_018294505.1. Classification (NCBI taxonomy): domain Eukaryota; kingdom Viridiplantae; phylum Streptophyta; class Magnoliopsida; order Poales; family Poaceae; genus Triticum; species Triticum aestivum. The sequence continues at coordinate 504,068,900 of NC_057797.1, forward strand.
CAAGTGGTAGGCATCGTAGCAATGGCATAGCAAAAGAGCGAGCAAACTAGCATAGCAAAGATAGTAGTGATTTCGAGGGTATGATCATCTTGCCTGCACAGTTGTCAGAGTTGACTGGATCCTCGAAAGCAAACTCAACGGGCTCCTCGTTAGCGAACTCGTCTCCCGGCTCTACCCAAACAAGACAAACAAGCAACAAGGATACAATCAACCACGTGCAAGACCAAGCAATATGATGCAATGATGATATGCTATGCGGAATGCGATGCGGGATGCAAAATGCAAGATATGACAGGAAATGCATGAACCTGGCCTCAACTTGGAAAACCAAGTGTGCCACTAGAAAGATGAGATGAAATCGCTTGAAAACGATATAAAGAACACCGGAATCGGAGTTACGGTTTGGAAATGGCAAGCGATTCAAAAATGACATCGGTCTGCGATTTACAGCAAGTAGGCATCTAAATGCAATGAGATGAACATGCTACAACACCCAAACATGACAACAAAATACATGGCAGGGATGCACACAAGATGCTTAACAAAAGTCTAGCACTGAGCTACGGCCAAATCATCCATTAACAGGTTCAAACAAGCATGGCAAAAATGCATATGGCAAACAGATATCAGACTTGGTGAAATTACCACTTGCCTGGAATTTCAGATCAGGTAGCCCTCTTCGGAGCCACAAAACTACATGCTACAGGACCTGAACATGGCAAAGTAAAGCATGGCATGGAGCTACTCAAAGAGCTTAAGAAAAGTCCCTTAGTGACCTTGAGCCAAAAGGGATCAGAAAATACAATTGCAAGCATGCGAACATAGCAAAAACATAATCAGTTTTCATACTCAGTGAAAACTGGAACATGCTGAAACATAACTCAAGCAGGCATGTTTACGAGCTCGATGCACTCACTACGGTGCAAGTCATGGCAAGACAAGTATACACCCACCAAGAAGGCACAAAATTCAAGCTAGACATGGCAAGAACAAAAGCATAACATGCACGGATCAACTACAACATCATCGGCAAAATTGCAAACAAGTTGACAATCTGCCCTGATTCACAAAGTAACAAACGTAGAGCTCGATTGACTCAAGCTAGGATGCTCCATAATTGCAAACAAAGAAATGGATGGATAGAGCACTACAATATTAACAAAACATCCTTACTGATCATCCTCAAAAGAGGCACGGATCACTAGGAAACAACAAGAACATATGGCATCATGAGATAAACAGCTTCAGGACTTGGTGAAATTGCTAACTCCCTGAAAACAGAGTGAGCAAGTGCACCACTTTGCAAGCTTGCACAAGTCACCACACACATTACAAAAATACATGGGCTGGAAAGATGACAAAACCCTTAACAAAACATATGTAGAGCATCAGGGCATATCATGCACACATTAATCATGGCAAAAATGACAAAAACCTAAATGGAGTAGCAGATCTGACAATTAACTCAAGTAGCCATCTTCTAACAGCATTTCGGGCATCAAGATGAACTCAAATGAAAATGATGCAATGGAATTAAATGATGTACTCTCTGAGATGAACATTTTGATATGCTATGTGCATGAATCGGAGCTACGGTTGCAAAGTTACGGGGCCATGAACAGAGGCACTTGGATCTGCAATTTCGGGAGTTAGAGAAAAAAAACGACCTAGGGTTTCCAGATCTGCACGCAAACTGAGGCGGCCGGCGAGAGCACTGTTCACGGCGGGGACGAGGACGGCGGTCGGCGAGGGCGAGGTCGCCGGTGGCCGGGGCCGGCGGCGCAGGGGCCCGCGGTGGCCGAAGCTAGGGCCGGCCGGCGTCGCGGGGCCGGGCCGGCGTCGAGGCAGACCGCGGCGGCCGGCGCGAAGGCGGCTTGGCGGCGGCGGCGGCGGCTTGGCGGTGGCGGCGGCTGGCGGCGCGAGGCGGGAGGCGGCGGCAGCGCGGCGTGGCGGGCGGCGGCGGCTCGGTGGTGGCGAAGCGAGGAGAAGGGCGCGGGCGCGCGGCAGCGGAGGAGTGGGCCGCGGGGGCCTGGCCCGGGCCGCGGCGGGCTTCGGCGGCGGCGGCGCGATGCCACGTGGCGGGCGGTGGTTGGCGCGGGCGGCGGAGCGGACGCGTCCGGCCGGGGCGGACGTGTCCGGCCGGGGCGGACGTGTCCGGCCGGCGCGGATCTGGGATTTAGGGTTTTGGGGAGAGGGGATCCGGGATATTTCGAGGGGGGGCTATTTATAGGCATAGAGGGAGCTAGGAGAGTCCAAATGAGGTGCGGTTTTCGGCCACGTGATCGTGATCGAACGCTCTAGATGATGGAGCAGGGTTAGGTGGGTTTTGGGCCAAATTGGAGGGGTGTTGGGCTGCAACACACACAAGGCCTTTTCGGTCCTTTGGTTAACCGTTGGAGTATCAAACGAAGTCCAAATGGTACGAAACTTGACAGGCGGTCTACCGGTAGTAAACCAAGGCTGCTTGGCAAGTCTCGATCCAATCCGGAAATGTTTAATCCCCACACACAAAAGAAAGCTAGAAATGACCACCGGAGGAGAGCGAAGCGCCAGAATGCAAAACGGACAACGGGGAAAATGCTCGAATGCAAGAGACGAACACGTATGCAAATGCAATGCACATGATGACATTATATGAGATGCATGACAACGATAACAACACACGGAGACAAAGACCCGAACCCGAGGAAATAAATATAACTTAACGACGGAAACGGCAAGAGTTGGAGTACAAATTGGGAAAGTAACATCCGGGGTGTTACAGAGGGCGAAGACGAAGGAGCTGCGGGAAGCCGGGGAAATTGTAGCTGGGAAATCATTTATGTTGCGGAGGAAGTTCGGAGATCCACGGTATGCCCCTCTAGATCGGCTGTGGAGTTCAGAGGATGTGTATATGGATTTGGCAGCGAGCGCTGCCGATGCGGCCGAGTACTTCTGAGGTCAGACGGACCGTGAAGTAGACCAGCTGTTTTGGAGACAATTCCATTCTCCCGAGCGTCCGCTTTCGTTGACTGATCAATTAGCCGAATGGGCTGAACTAAATAGGTTATCCGGACTCTCCATGAGGTCTGTTGTGGATCAGCTATGGCCGGAAGGGTCACAACTGAACAACTATTTCAGCTTGGTGCAGCGGTTCCTTGACGTGGTGCCGCACATTGATGCGATGAAGAGGTCGGCGTGCATAGAGGGCGCACGGATGGCCTTTGCCCGTGTGAAAGCACACTGGGTGGAGATGGATGCTACCACTATTGCAGCGCGGGATTCGACCATAGGTCGAAGGGCTGCTGAGCACTACTTTGAAGAAGTTCTTGAGGATGCTCGTTTGATAGAGACCCAGTGCTCAAAGAATATTATGTTTGAGTGATATGTAATCTCATTGTAAGCGAAATGCTTTTATAAATTTTCATAAGGCTATTTTTATACTTTTGCCTGAAAGTAATATGATGCCTCCTGGGCGGCCGTTTATGTATACATGTGTATAACCTGAAAGATTGCAGTCGTCGGCTTCAACCCCCATGCATATAATGCGGAGGTGTTCGCAGAAACACGCGTTCACACTTAACCCAACGTCTTGGTCCTATTAAGGAGGTGATAGCGGAGCGAGCGAGGCAACCGGACTATAACGCTTTAACACTTTCACTTAGCCATAGGAGTTTGACAGTGGGGCTACTAGATAGCCCCTGGTGGCTCCGCACTCTCCCGATCCCGGGGTGCGTACATGCCTGGCCGGAAAACGGCCCTTCGTTAAGGCGGAGGAATTCTAACATTCCCATAGGACATCGAGTGGTTGACCAGTCTCACGCTATATCATGACAGTCAGTTTTTGGCTTTCTCTACTGAGGTGCTCGTCCGGATGAACCATGGCACAATCGCAGTAGTTCTCCTGGTGCTACCTTAGCCGGTAAAGCGAAACATAAGGCACCAAAACACAGGAGCCGGGCAAACCCAACATTTGACCAAAGACAATGATTCGGAGCTGATGCATATAGGGCCAAACTCGCGACGCCGAACACTCCTAAGGTATTCGGTCTTTGTGGTATAAACCGGGCCTAAATAATGGCCTTTGTAAGAAGCCCCTTGTGTCCAGGTACGTGCATTGTTCTGGCGTGGCCACATGCCAAGACGTCAGCATCCTTCTCAATGGTGGATATGTATCAACAAGAGATAGTAAATAAGGTTTACGCAGGGTCTTAATCTAAAAAGAATCCTTGGAGCGGGTCCCTGCTGCACATCTGCGCCTGTGTCTCCGTTGTGCCGTATCTTGGATGGGTGTAGCACGATGATCGTCTGTAAAAGAGAGGAATTTAGGTGAAAAAGGTTGTCATGCAAAAAGATAGTTTGTTAAAGAAACCATGCATAATTCAAGATGAGGAGAAATTGCCACATGTCCGTGCACGTTGAGCCCCTTGTATTGACGAATAGGGGTGTGACCATTTATTCGGTATAAGTAGCGGCGCCGAACTCGATCAGTTGTGTCTGAGGTCTTGACGACCTATTGGATGCTTTCGCTGGTCCGAGCGCTTTTAGTGTGCGGCTGCCAAGGCCGCCTCACTCTCTTCGGCATGCAGAGATCGCTTGATATTTCCGTGCACTGTAATTATGCCACGTGGACCGGGCATCTTGAGTGTGAGGGAGGCGTAGTGTGGTATTGCATTAAAGCGAGCAAAAGCTCCACGTCCGAGCAGTGTGTGATAGCCACTTTGAAATGGAGCGAGGTGGAAAGTTAAATGCTCGCAACGAAAGTTATCGGGGGAGCCGAATATAACTTGTAGTAGGAGGGAGCCCGTACAACGAGCCCCTGGGCCTGGCGTTACTCCTTTAAAGGTAGTATTGCTCTGGCGAATTTGTGTTGGGTTTAACCCCATCCCGCGGATTGTATCCTGATATATTAGGTTTAGGCTACTGCCGCCGTCCATCAAGACTCGTGTGAAGTGATATCCGCCAATTACTGGGTCTAATACCAGGGCAGCCCACCCTGCATGTCGGATACTTGCAGAGTAATTGCGATGGTCGAAAGTGATAGGTTGAGACGACTAGTGGCAGGACTTCGCGGTGATAGGCACTTGGGTATATTTTCCTGGGAGTGTCACGTTGTTTTTTCCCTTGATTACGTGTAGCACATTTACTGTTTTGACTTTTGGTGGAAATTTCTTTTGTTCCCCCGTGTCTTGCTTGGGAGGCTCATCCTCGTCTTCACTTGGCGTATCCTCCCCCTTGTGTACGGCGTTGAGCTTGCCGGACTGCTTGAAGACCCAACATTCTCTGTGGGTATGATTAGCAGGTTTACCAGGGGTACTATGGATCTGACATACTTGGTCCAGAATTTTGTTGAGGCTAGACAGTTCATCCTTGGTGCCTTTAGGGGGTGGCTTTTGACCTGGCCGAGAGCTTTTGAATCCGGCATTTACTGTCGTGCCCTTCGTGCTATCTTCTTTATTCCGACGTTTGTTATTGCTGTTGCGCCGTGATTTCCCATTTCCATCTCTAACTTCAGATGTACTGGGGTCGCTGGTGCTGCGTCTGGCGAGCCAGCTGTCCTCACCCGCGCAAAAGCGGGTCATGAGATTTGTTAATGAGGCCATCATTCTCGGCTTATTTTGGCCGAGGTGTCTGGCGAGCCATTCGTCACGGACGCTATGCTTGAAAGCCTCTAAGGCTTCGGCGTCCGAACAGTCGACAATCTGGTTCTTTTTAGTAAGAAACATGTTCCAAAGCTTTCGGGCTGACTCTCCGGGCTGTTGAGTTATATGACTCAAATCGTCCGCATCTGGAGGTCGAACATAAGTCCCTTGAAAATTTGCCCGAAAGGCGTCTTCGAGCTCTTCCCAACTTCCAATGGAGCTTTCGGGGAGGCCTTTGAGCCAGTGACGAGCTGGCCCTTTGAGCTTGAGGGGTAAGTATTTGATGGCGTGGAGATCATCTCATCGATCCATATGGATGTGAAGGATATAGTCCTCAATCCAAACCCCAGGGTCTGTTGTTCCATCGTATGCCTCTATATTTACGGGCTTGAATCCCTCTGGAAATTCATGGTCCAGCACCTCATCGGTGAAACATAGGGGGTGTGCGGCACCCTTGTAGCTGGGTGTACCGCGTTGTTCGGATGTTTGTTGTGTTGCATTGTATGCTGGGGCGCGCTTGCGTGGTCCATAGATGGATCTTGTTGCGTCGTCCTTTGGGTGCGAACCCTCGCCTGGGTCGCGTGTTGTATTGTGAGCGGCGTTGTATGCCGCTTTGTGTTGGTAGAGGGGTCGTCTATCCAACCAGGTGGCTGCTTTGATTGGTTGTGGGGGGTCTGAGGCCTCCTCATCGAATTCGGGTAGCAGCTTCCACTTTGGGTAGCTCTTGGAGGGGCGATTGTCGCCGTACCTTGCTGTAGTGTTGAGTATTTTGCTCCATCTGAATTGGAGTGTGTCTTGCGCGGCCTTAAGCCTCCGCTTCTGCTTTTTAAGGCTCCTCGCGGTGGCAACAAGCCTTTTACGGGCGTTCTGCTGCTCCGGGTGCCTGTCCGGCGTTATGTCGTCCGGACCATTATCCTTGATAGGATTTGTTTGTTCGGTTTGATTATCCGGATTGTCGTTGTCCAGCAGCGGTTCGCCCTGCTCCAGCGTTGGGTCTATGTGATCGCTGTTTCTGTCGAGGCGGGATTTGGGGCAGCGCTTGCGTCGCTGTTTTGACTGTTTTTCGAGGGAACAAGCCTTCGGTGCGTCCTTCCGCTCCTCGTCATCATCCTTTGGTGCGTCCACCATGTATATGTCGTATGACGAGGTGGCGTTCCAGGGCTCAGTAGGCGCTGGTTCTTCATCGTCTCCTTCATCGGCGTCCATACCGTCGATGTCGTCGGAGTCGAGGTCGAGCATGTCGGTTAAATCGTCGACAGTGGCTACAAAGTGGGTGGTGGGTGGGTTTTGAATTTCTTCATCATCCGTACCCCAACCTTGCTAACCATAGTCCGGCCAGGGCTCTCCTGATAAAGAGAGAGACTCCAGTGTCTTCAGAATATTGCCGAAAGGCGAGTGCTGAAAGATGTCCGTGGCAGTGAACTCCATGATCGGCGCCCAATCGGATTCGATCGGCAGGGGCGCGGAGGGTTCGGAGTCCGGAGAGGAGTCCGGCTCCTTGGAGTCACGAGTCTCGCGGAGTGCGGGGCTGGTGTTCGGCCCAATCGCCGTTGGGATCGCAGCCCCCGAGGTGGCGTCCAACCGCCCATCCTCGATTGGCGCAGTTGGCTCCGAATTAAGGGTCGAAGCTGATGCGGGTGCGGCCTCCAGGGCACTGTTCGGCGGTAGAGCTAGATCATGCTCGTCGGGACAGTGCGGCGCGCTCGGCAGTGGCTCGAATCCGTCGGAGATCAAGTCCCCGCGGATGTTAGCCGCGTAGTTTAAACTTCCGAATCTGACCTGACGGCCAGGGGCGTAGCTTTCGATCTGCTCCAGATGGCCAAGTGAATTGGCCCGCAGTGCGAAGCCGCCAAAGACGAAGATCTGTCCGGGGAGGAAGGTCTCACCCTGGACTGCATCGCTATTGATGATCGTAGGAACCATCGAGCCTGACGGCGATGACATAGATGAACTCTCAATGAAAGCACCAATGTCGGTGTCAAAACCGGCGGATCTCGGGTAGGGGGTCCCGAACTGTGCGTCTAGGCCAGATGATAACAGGAGGCAAGGGACACAAAGTTTTACCCAGGTTCGGGCCCTCTCGATGGAGGTAAAACCCTACGTCCTGCTTGATTAATATTGATGATATGGGTAGTACAAGAGTAGATCTACCACGAGATCGGAGAGGCTAAACCCTAGAAGCTAGCCTATGGTATGATTGTTGTTTATGTATGTTGTCCTACGGACTAAAACCATCCGGTTTATATAGACACCGGAGAGGGTTAGGGTTACACAAAGTCGGTTACAATGGTAGGAGATCTGAATATCCGTATTGCCAAGCTTGCCTTCCACGCCAAAGAAAGTCCCTTCCGGACAAGGGACGAAGTCTTCAATCTTGTATCTTTATAGTCCAGGAGTCCGGCTGAAGGTATAGTCCGGCCATCCGGACACCCCCTAATCCAGGACTCCCTCATATGCTAACTACAAACAACCGAACAATCAAAAAACTTTAAAAGAGGCATATGCTAGCTATAACATGCTTAACAGCAAGCAAATATATGCATTCCTATTGGTATGTTTAAAACTGGATTGATGAAATGTACTGCACAGTAAATACTTGCACATATAGAGCATCACATTGTGAACAACTAAAATAAACAAGACATACTGTAAACAACCAGATATAGCAATTAAAACTGGACATATTCTCACTACACTACAAAAGGGACTCGACAAAACAAATCATGAGTTTCCCCCTGTGAAGAGGCACAACAAAACAAATCATGGGTTTCCTCACTTGTCACGGATGGGCTCGTTCCCGTGGGAAGAGCACGGATCCTGGATGCGCTCCATGTTGTCGTAGATGGGCTCCTTCCCCTTGGAAGAGCACGGTTGTAGGGTGCCCTCCCTGATGTTGCAGACGGACTCTTTCCCCTTGTAAGAGTAGATGGGCTCTTTCCCCTTGGAAGAGCCGGAGAGGGTGCCCTCCTCATGGTCGCCGTCGATGAGGTCTGACTTGGAAGCTATGGATCCCAAGCCAGCGTCGCAGAACATGTCCTTCAGAAATGACAAAAGGGGCTCAATGGCGATTTAGAATGGCAAATTGTTGACAGCGAGAGAGAAGGAGATCAGCGACGGGGCCATGGATGAGATCGACGGCGGTTGAACCCGAGGGGTTGGGTGTGGGCCACTTAACCTGTGACATAGCCCGCCTCAGGCCGTCGCTGTCGATGATCTCGATGTCGTAGCCGATGGACGAGACATGCCCGCATACTCTAGCCCGCTGCTTGAGTGCCTGCCGCTAGTAATGGTCATCAGCTTCCTCGGCGACTTTGGGCGAAGAGACCGCTATACACCTCTTTTGGGCCAGTCGCTCCTCGAGCTCCACAGGAAGCATAGCCGGGCTTAGGTTGCGACGCTCTGGAGTGGGGGATGGGGATGGGGATCTGTGGGAAAGGGGGTGTTTAGCAGGCGTCATCTAAGAAACTCAGGGCGGCCTGAGTATGGAGATCGGTGGGTAAGCTGCACAGGCAAACCGACAAATGTTGACAATCGAGGCCTTGCGGCCGAGGCAGTGGCGGCGGGGACATTGCTAGGGTTTTGAGCGAGGGAGGGTGTGTGTGTGTGCGTGCACATGCGCACGCCCGAGGAGGTTTTGGTGTGTGTGTGTGTGTGGAGGGGGCGCGGGGTGTTTGAGAAAATGACGCGGGTACCAAAATTTTTACTATGTGGGAGTCAAACGCGGGATTGAAATGCCGGGCTATTGAAAATTTTGATGATAGTGCATCGCACACGGTCCGGAGATAACAACGGTTGTTATGAAACAGAAAAAACCTCGAGGTAGGCAGATATTTTCTAGGGATGCAGGCGGGATTGGGAACAAGAAACATCGCACACGGTCCGGAGACAACAACCGTGTGTTATGAAACAGAAAAACCCTCGAGGCGGGCAGATATTTTTGAGAGGGGGAGCCTCGTGGAACCCAATGTATTGTGCGGATGTGTGCGTGACAGGTGCACCGGCATGGCACACAGTTAGTTTGAGTGAACCATGTCTGTTGCGTCATCCGACTTATCTAATGTTCATAAATTTGGCGAAAAATGACACTGGAGAGGGTCAGAACACGAACACACTTGCATGTGGACCAAATTTATGTATCAAAAGGGTGGTTTGATTTTCAAATACCAAATGCAACTTCGATGTGGCATCTCTCTCGGAAAGAGCACTGTATTGCTTGCCCCCACCCCCTCCCTCGTGTCAGCACGAAGGGAATCCTAAGCTATGAATGCATGCCCCCTCCCCCCCAACCGAGGTTCACCCTAGCAAAGTGCGAAGTAGCTAGCAGCCCCCTCCTCCCTCGTGTCGGCACGAAGGGAATCCTAAGCTATGAATGCATCCCCCCCAACTGAGGTTCATTCACCTAGCAAAGTGCGAAGTAGCTAGCAGCCCCGCCCCTCCCTCATGTCGGCACGAAGGGAATCCTAAGCTATGAATGCATGCCCCCAACCGAGGTTCACCCTAGCAAACTGCGAAGTAGCTAGCAGCCCCCCTCCCTCGTGTCGGCACGAAGGGAATCTTAAGCTATGAATGCATGCTCCCCAACCGACGTTCACCTAGCAAAGTGGGAAGTAGCACCCCACACACACACACTTTCAGTCGGCGGGCCAGAGAGGCATATATCTCACCAAGATGGATCGTAAAACGGACCAAGAATAATCCACCTTGGTCGTACAACCTTTCTCTTGTTGTTGGTCAAAGTGATGGCTGTCCATGCGACCCCAGAGATGGGCTAGCTCGACAATAATCACGCAAGTAGCTAGTCCCCGAAGACAACCACTACATGCATGTGGCCCAAACATATGTATGGAGAGGTGTTTTTGATTAACAATGGAACAACTTTGATGTGGCACCGTGATTTCAAACTGGAAACCCCCAGACTGAGTGAGGGTTAGGTTGACGATGCATATGTATGTTGCACCACACTTCAAGCCAACAACAGGGATTAATGCATGCATGCGTGCATAGTATATGCGCTCAAACTTAATTAGGTCTGAATCTCACCATGACCTATACTACGATAACACGAACCAAATGAAGAATCCGCCATGGTAACCTATCTTGTTGTTGGTCAGGTGATCTTGGATGCCCACGCGGGCCCACGAATATATAGGCTTGTTGCCGATAACCACGCGAGGGAGTGCACCGTTCGAAGGCAACCACTACATGAATATGTATGGAGGTGACGCGTTCATGCATGTTTGAATACACAACATTGATGTGGCACATGTGTCAAAAATCATACACTATCTCCCCATACAGAGCGAGGTCGGTTCATGATGTGTTGTTGTACTAGCCTCTTCGACTCGATGGGGTGATTCATGCGTACACATGCATGTGTGTGTGCTCAAGTTGTATCATGCATGTCATCCCAGAGCAAAAATAATAATCCCCTCCATAGTTAAATTAACCTCTCTTGTTGTCAGGCAAAAAGTAGTGATGGACCAAGCAGGCCTATAAATGGAAAGCATCAATATCGATGATAACAAATTAAGTGGGTGCGAGAGGACAACCACCACCGCTTTGCATGTGTGCCAAACATATATGTGTTGAATACCCAAAATGCACAACTTTGATGTGCCACATGCCTCAAAAACTGTAAACCATGCACCCACACAGAGCGAGGTTCATATCAAGCGTACTACATATGATGGTCCCCTTCCCCCCTCTTCACCGCATACTATATGCTCCTGCCATAATATATGTAACCCAAAAGAATCATCATTGATGGTGAAATTAATTAAACTCTCCTGATGTAGGTCAAAGTGATGCATGCATGCATCGACGATGGCCTCGTGGGCCCACAGATGGAAGTGTCTGCTACCTCTTGAGCACTGCGTTGGTTTTCCTCGAAGAGGAAGGGATGATGTTGCAAAGTAGCGTAAGTATTTCCCTCAGTTTTTGAACCAAGGTATCAATCCAGTAGGAGGCTATGCGCGAGTCCCTCATACCTGCACAAAACAAAAAAATCCTCGCAACCAACGCAAATAGGGGTTGTCAATCCCTATAAGGCCACTTACGAGAGTGAGACCTGATAGATATGATAAGATAATATTTTTGGTATTTTTATGATAAAGATGCAAAGTAAAATAAAGGCAAAGTAAATAGCAAAGGAAATAACTAAGTAGTAAGAGATTAATATGATGAAGATAGACCCGGGGGCCATAGGTTTCACTAGTGGCTTCTCTCGAGAGCATAAGTATTCTACGGTGGGTGAACAAATTACTGTTGAGCAATTGACAGAATTGAGCATAGTTATGAGAATATCTAGGTATGATCATGTATATAGGCATCACGTCTGGGACAAGTAGACCGACTCCTGCCTACATCTACTACTATTACTCCACTCATCGACCGCTATCCAGCATGCATCTAGAGTATTAAGTTAAAAACAGAGTAACGCCTTAAGCAAGATGAAATGATGTAGAGGGATAAACTCATGCAATATGAAGAAAACCCCATCTTGTTATCCTCGATGGCAACAATACAATACGTGCCTTGCTGCCCCTACTGTCACTGGGAAAGGACACCGCAAGATTGAACCCAAAGCTAAGCACTTCTCCCATTGCAAGAAAGATCAATCTAGTAGGCCAAACCAAACTGGTAATTCGAGGAGACTTGCAAAGATAACTAATCATACATAAAAGAATTCAGAGAAGATTCAAATATTATTCATAGATAGACTTGATCATAAACCCACAATTCATCGGTCTAAACAAACACACCGCAGAAAGAAGATTACATCGAATAGTTCTCCACAAGAGAGGGGGAGAACATTGTATTGAGATCCAAAAAGAGAGAAGAAACCATCTAGCTACTAACTATGGACCCGTAGGTCTGAAGTAAACTACTCACACTTCATAGGAGGGGCTATGGTGTTGATGTAGAAGCCCTCCGTGATCGATGCCCCCTCCGGTGGAGCTCGGAACAAGCCCCAAGATAGGATCTCGTGGATACAGAAAGTTGCGGTGGTGGAATTAGGTTTTTGGCTCCATATCTGGTCGTTTGGCGGTACGTAGGTATATATAGGAGGAAGAAGTATGTCGGTTGAGCAACAGGGGGGCCACAAGGGTGGAGGACGCGCCTGGAGGGGGGGGGGTAGGCGCGCCCCCTACCTCATGGTCTCCTCTCTTCTTTCTTGACGCAGGGTCCAAGTCTCCCGGGTCTTGTTCGTTGAGAAAATCACGTTCCCGAAGGTTTCATTCCGTTTGGACTCCGTTTGATATTCCTTTTCTTCGAAACCCTAAAACAGGCAAAAAAACAGCAATTCCGGGCTGGGCCTCCGGTTAATAGGTTAGTCCCAAAAATAATATAAAAGTGGAAAATAAAGCCCAATAATGTCCAAAACAGTAGATAATATAGCATGGAGCAATCAAAAATTATAGATACGTTGGAGACGTATCAAGCATCCCCAAGCTTAATTCCTGCTCATCCTCAAGTAGGTAAATGATAAAAATAGAATTTTTGATGCGGAGTGCTACTTGGCATAATTTTAATGTAATTCTTCTTAATTGTGGTATGAATATTCAGATCCGAAAGATTCAAGACAAAAGTTTAATATTTACATAAAAATAATAATACTTCAAGCATACTAACAAAGCAATTATGTCTTCTCAAAATAACATGGCTAAAGAAAGTTATCCCTACAAAATCATATAGTCTGGCTATGCTCTATCTTCACCACACAAAGTATTTAAATCATGCACAACCCCGATGACAAGCCAAACAATTGTTTCATACTTTTAACATTCTCAAAACTTTTTCAATCTTCACACAATACATGAGCATGAGCGATGGATATAACACTATAGGTGGAATAGAGTGGTGGTTGTGGAGAAGACAAAAAGGGATAAGATGGTCTCACATCAACTAGGCGTATCAACGGGCTATGGAGATGCCCATCAATATATATCAATGTGAGTGAGTAGGGATTGCCATGCAACGGATGCACTAGAGCTATAGGTATATGAAAGCTCAAAAAGAAACTAAGTGGGTGTGCATCCAAATTGCTTGCTCATGAAGACCTAGGGCATTTTGAGGAAGCCCATCATTGGAATATACAAGCCAAGTTCTATAATGAAAGATCCCACTAGTATATGAAAGTGATAACGAGAGAGACTCTCTACTATGAAGATCATGGTGCTACTTTGAAGCACAAGTGTGGTAAAAGGATAGTAACATTGTCCCTTCTCTCTTTTTCTCTCATTTTTTTATTTGGGCCTTTTCTCTCTTTTTTATGGCCTCTTTTCTTTCTCTTTTTTTTTTTGTCCGGAGTCTCATCCCGACTTGTGGGGGAATCATAGTCTCCATCATCCTTTCCTCACTGGGACAATGCTCTAATAATGATGATCATCACACTTTTATTTTTCTTACAACTCAACAATTACAACTCGATACTTAGAACAAAATATGACTCTATATGAATGCCTCCGGCGGTGTACCGGGATATGCAATGAATCATGAGTGACATGTATGAAAGAATTATGAATGGTGGCTTTGCCACAAATACGATGTCAACTACATGATCATGCTAAGCAATATGACAATGATGGAGTGTGTCATAATAAACGGAACGGTGGAAAGTTGCATGGCAATATATCTCGGAATGGCTATGGAAATGCCATAATAGGTAGGTATGGTGGCTGTTTTGAGGAAGGTATATGGTGGGTGTATGATACCGGCGAAAGGTGCGCGGTATTAGAGAGGCTAGCAAAGGTGGAAGGGTGAGAGTGCGTATAATCCATGGACTCAACATTAGTCATAAAGAACTCATATACTTATTGCAAAAATCTACAAGTTATCAAAGCAAAGTATTACGCGCATGCTCCTAGGGGGATAGATTGGTAGGAAAAGACCATCGCTCGTCCCCGACCGCCACTCATAAGGAAGACAATCAAAAAATAAATCATGCTCCAACTTCATCACATAACGGGTCACCATACGTGCATGCTACGGGAATCACAAGCTTCAACACAAGTATTTCTCAAATTCACAACTACTCAACTAGCATGACTTTAATATCACCATCTCCGTATCTCAAAACAATTATCAAGTATCAAACTTATCATAGTATTCAACACACTCATAAGAGAATTTATTATTATTATTATTGAATACCTAGCATATTAGGATTTTAAGAAAACTACCATTATATTAAGACTCTCAAAATAATATAAATGAAGCATGAGAGATCAATAGTTTCTATAAAACAAATCCACCACCGTGCTCTAAAAGATATAAGTGAAGTACTAGAGTAAAATTATATAACTCAAAAGATATAAGCGAAGCACATAGAGTATTCTAACAAATTCCAAATCATGTATGGCTCTCTCAAAAGGTGTGTACAACAAGGATGATTGTGGTAAACTAACAAGCAAAGACTCAAATAACACAAGACGCTCCAAGCAAAACACATATCATGTGGCGAATAAAAATATAGCTCCAAGTAAAGTTACCGACAGAAGTAGACGAAAGAGGGGATGCCTTCCGGGGCATCCCAAAGATTTGGCTTTTAGGTGTCCTTAGATTATCTTGGGGGTGCCATGGGCATCCCCAAGCTTAGGCTCTTGCCACTCCTTGTTCCATAATCCATCAAATCTTTACCCAAAACTTGAAAACTTCACAACACAAAACTTAAAGTAGAAAATCTCGTGAGCTCCGTTAGCGAAAGAAAATAAAAGACCACTTCAAGGTACTGTAATGAACTCATTCTTTATTTATATTGGTGTTATACCTACTGTATTCCAACTTCTCTATGGTTTATAAACTATTTTACTAGCCATAGATTCATCAAAATAAGCAAACAACACACGAAAAACAGAATCTGTCAAAAACAGAACAGTCTGTAGTAATATGTAGCTAGCGCAAGATCTGGAACCCCAAAAATTCTAAAATAAATTTCTGGACGTGAGGAATTTATCTATTAATCATCTGCAAAAAGAATTAACTAAATAGCACTTTCCAAATAAAAATGACAGCAGTTCTCGTGAGCGCTGAAGTTTCTGTTTTTTACAGCAAGTTCAACAAGACTTTCCCCAAGTCTTCCCAACGGTTCTACTTGGCACAAACACTAATTAAACACAAAAAACACAACCAAAACAGAGGCTAGATAAATTATTTATTACTAAACAGGAGCAAAAAGCAAGGAATAAAAAAAAATTGGGTTGCCTCCCAACAAGCGCTATCGTTTAACGCCCCTAGCTAGGCATAACAAGCAAGAATAGATCTAGGTATTGCCATAATAGTAAGATAGATTATTAAAACTCATTTCATATTCTCTATGTTCGGCAGCAAGTTTTCTTTGAGGCAAGCAAAAGTAATCAAAAGGGCTAAATTTAATGGGACAAAAGTCCCCAAGATCAACCTTGGGAGGTATAGGTTCCTCCTTTGGTCCTTCATATTGCACAACCAATTCATCATTATAAGCATTCTTTTGACAGAACTTTGTGAGCCTATATTCAAGAGAATATCCTAGTTCATTATTTCGAATAGCCAAATCATCATTAAGTTCAGAAATTCTATCAACTAAAACATTGGTAGGAACCCTTTTTCTAAGATTTTCATTGAAAGCAACATAGTCTAGAGATTGAAAACGCATTATTTCTTCTTGATCAAAGAGGATAGCCTCTATGGGAGGACGGCAAGCGTCCACCCTATAATGTGCAAAGATTTCTTTGGCCTCTTTTATTATGAATCTAAACTCATGAGCCAAAAAGATAGTAGCGGCACGCTTAACAGAAGAATGCTCAATATTAGAAAATTCCAGAAAAATCCTTTGTATGGAAGGATGCATGTGCATGAATTGTCTTTCAAGTTCAACTACAAGCATGGCAATAGCGTCCGCAAGACTACTAGTTCTATGAAGGATAGAACTACCCATAGAGGGTAAAGCACCGGCACAAGTAAAGAAATCTTGAATAACTCCTTTTCCAATAATATTACCACTACCAACACAGAATCTTTTTGCATGTGAGATAGTGGGTTCTTTAGTAGGAGCATCAGAATTATTATCAACCATAGTTTCCCCAATTTCAGACATAGAGGCAGAAGGTAAAGGACTAGCCATAACGACAAGCAAACAAACTAACACACAAGCAAACAAAAAGCAAGCGGGCAAAAAGAGGCAAATAGAGAAAGAGAGGGAGGATAGAGAGAGAGAGGGCGAATAAAACGGCAAGGGTGAAGTGGGGGAGAGGAAAACGAGAGGCAAATGGCAAATAATGTAATGCAGGAGATAAGGGTATGTGATGGGTACTTGGTATGTTGACTTTTACGTAGACCTCCCCGGCAACGGCGCCAGAAATCCTTCTTGCTACCTCTTGAGCACTGCGTTGGTTTTCCCCGAAGAGGAAGGGATGATGCAGCAAAGTAGCGTAAGTATTTCCCTCAGTTTTTGAGAACCAAGGTATCAATCCAGTAGGAGGCTACGTGCGAGTCCCTCGTACCTGCACAAAACAAATAAATCCTCGCAACCAACGCAAATAGGGGTTGTCAATCCCTATAAGGCCACTTACGAGAGTGAGATCTGATAGATATGATAAGATAATATTTTTGGTATTTTTATGATAAAGATGCAAAGTAAAATAAAGGCAAAGTAAATAGCAAAGGAAATAACTAAGTAGTAGGAGATTAATATGATGAAGATAGACCCGGGGGCCATAGGTTTCACTAGTGGCTTCTCTCGAGAGCATAAGTATTCTACGGTGGGTGAACAAATTACTGTTGAGCAATTGACAGAATTGAGCATAGTTATGAGAATATCTAGGTATGATCATGTATATAGGCATCACGTCCGAGACAAGTAGACCGACTCCTGCCTGCATCTACTACTATTACTCCACTCATCGACCGCTATCCAGCATGCATCTAGAGTATTAAGTTAAAAACAGAGTAACGCCTTAAGCAAGATGACATGATGTAGAGGGATAGACTCATGCAATATGAAGAAAACCCCATCTTGTTATCCTCGATGGCAACAATACAATACGTGCCTTGCTGCCCCTACTGTCACTGGGAAAGGACACCGCAAGATTGAACCCAAAGCTAAGCACTTCTCCCATTGCAAGAAAGATCAATCTAGTAGGCCAAACCAAACTGATAATTCGAAGAGACTTGCAAAGATAACCAATCATACATAAAAGAATTCAGAGAAGATTCAAATATTATTCATAGATAGACTTGATCATAAACCCACAATTCATCGGTCTCAACAAACACACCGCAAAAAGAAGATGACATCGAATAGTTCTCCACAAGAGAAGGGGAGAACATTGTATTGAGATCCAAAAAGAGAGAAGAAGCCATCTAGCTACTAACTATGGACCCGTAGGTCTGAGGTAAACTACTCACACTTCATCGGAGGGGCTATGGTGTTGATGTAGAAGCCCTCCATGATCGATGCCCCCTCCGGCGGAGCTCCGGAACAGGCCCCAAGATGGGATCTCGTGGATATAGAAAGTTGTGGTGGTGGAATTAGGTTTTTGGCTCCATATCTGATCGTTTGGGGGTACATAGGTATATATAGGAGGAACGAGTACGTCGGTGGAGCAACAGGGGGCCCACGAGGGTGGAGGGCGTGCCTGGGGGGTAGGTGCGCCCCCTACCTCGTGGCCTCCTCTTTTGACGTAGGGTCCAAGTCTCCCGGGTCTTGTTCGTTGAGAAAATCACGTTCCCGAAGGTTTCATTCCGTTTGGACTCCATTTGATATTCCTTTTCTTCGAAACCCTAAAACAGGCAAAAACATCAATTCTGGGCTGGGCCTCCGGTTAATAGATTAGTCCCAAAAATAATATAAAAGTGGATAATAAAGCCCAATAATGTCCAAAACAGTAGATAATATAGCATGGAGCAATCAAAAATTATAGATACGTTGGAGACGTATCAGCGTCACACGTGAGTGTCCTAGCTAGGATATGCATGTGGCCCAAAAAGGTGATGTGTGATGTTTGAATAACCAATTTCACAATTTTGATGTGGCACGTGCCTCGAAAACCAAAAAGTCTCGACACTCAGTGAGGTGTGCTTGTTCACGGACGCGTACGTATAGTATATATGCTAGTCCCCTCCCACCTCTTCGACGCGTACTATATACCACCATAACGCAAACAAAAAAGATTCCACCTTGCTGGTCAAATTAACCTCACTGTCGGTTGTTCGTCAAAGTGATGGACGATGACCTTGCGGGCCGACAGAAAGCGTCAGACGCGAGTATCGAGTGTCGTGTAGGACAACCATCGACTGCATGTGGCCAAAACATTTATGTATGACAGGGTTGTGTACTGTTTTAAATAACAAGTTCACGACTCTGATGTGGCACCGGCCTGCCTAACAAAATAGCCAACCCACACGGTGGCTCACAACTCGTAGTGTACTGCGAGCCACCCGCCACCCCCAGACGCAGACACCCACACACCCAGCGAATCTACCGCAACTACGACGCATGTTAAATTAATTATGTGACGCCCGAATAATTTAGCTACAGTAACCCTCCACTAATGATGCCAAGTCATCACTACTATGCCCTAAGAAAAACAATTCAGAAATATTTCAAACCAAAATTCAAATTTAAATTAAAGCCAAACAATAAATATTTTCCAAATGTCAAAACAAAAATGTTCACGTTATTCTATATATTCCTCTGATCATTGAAATGTTGAAACCAACTTCATCTGGGTCACAAATTAATTCTTAGGAAATTAATAAGTGGTCCAGCAGCAAATAAATTAGCCATTTCAAAATAAATGATGTTTATGTATTTAGAAACCACTTGAAATCGTGTGTGCTAGCTCAAAACATTGCCTATTATTTATGTGACAAGTTTTGTGTTCAACAAAACTTATTTGGATTAAATTAAAATATAAAACGGTGGAGAAAATACAAAACAGAAAATTAGAAGAAGGAACAGGGGCTAAGTGAACACTGTACACTACAGGCCCAGTGCTATAGTGCACGGCCCAGCCCACCACAGGCCTTTCCTCTTTCTCCTGTACAGAGGAGAAGGCTGAGGCTATGGCGTGGCGGCCATCCCATGGCGCCACGGCCGGATGACCGACACCTGCTCCTGTCGAGTGCCCTAGAGAGGATAAGGAGGACACCCACGACCCCCTGCCGAACCCTAGCCACTTCCCCTCTTCTACATCGTCCCCCACGCTCGATCCCGATCTCGACCGTCTGCATCCATGGCCGCGCCGCGTCGATCCGACAGCCACCGGCCTCCCCTCGTCGCGCGAAGATGACTGGGAGCTCCGTCGTGGTCGGCTCCATCACCACGCCGAAGGGCTCGAGCTAGGATGGCCCGTAGCCTCGACATCGTCCTCATCTTCGCCCACGGTCGCCGCATCGCGCCATCGTTTGCCACCCCAACGGACCACCCCGGCTTCCTTGACCATGTCCACGAGCCTCCCCGTGAGCTTCTCTATCGATTCCCCTACTTTTCCCCCTCGATCCGTGCCCCTACGTGTCAAACACCGCCATGGCCGGAGCTCCGCTTCCACGTACGCGTACGTGCTGTTCTTGGCTGTTGCTCCCTGCTCCTGTAGCCTGCTGCTCCATGCGTTGTTGTGCTGCTGCTGTTGCGCTACACTGCCGCTGCTGCCGCCGCTTGCCTGGCGCCCTACTGCGCGTGTGCCGGCCGCAGCCTCACCGCGCCCGCCTGCGCCGTTGCCCGTCGCCTCCCTGAAACCCCGGCCGCTCGAGCTACTGGCCGTAGCCGCTGTGTGCTTGTGCGTGTATGCACAGCCACCATGAGGCCGGCTGGGTTCTGTCCACTAAGGCCGGCCCCGTTCTAATTTGCTAGTAGTAATTAGGTTTGTTAGGTGTTAATTAGCCTAATGGCCCAATGACAGTGGGCCCCCATCTAAATAACCTTTTATTTTAACTATAGTCAATGACATGTGGGATCCACAACACTGTTCACGTTTGACTCCAGTCAACACTTTGACTATTGACTGCTGAGTCAGCTCCCAGGTGTCCCACTGTCAGCCTCTCAGCCTATGTGGCTGGGTACAATAGTGGGTACACATAGAAAAATCCCCTTTTTTATTTCGAATTAATAATAAATTCCAAATATTCTTTTAAACTTTGTAAATTCATATAAAATAATCCGTAGCTCGGATGAAAAAACTTTGTACATGAAAGTTGCTTAGAACGACGAGACGAATCCAAATACGCAGTCCGTCCATCCGCCACACATCCCTAGCATAGCGAACACGCAACTTTCCCCCTCCGGTTCATCTGCCCGAAAACGCGAAACACCAGGGATACTTTCCCGGATGTTTCCCCCCTTCAATGGTATCATATATCCCTGCGTTACGTCACCTCTAGCACAACGTATTGCCGCATCTTGCTTTGTGTTATATTTGATTGCTCTGTTATTTATAGTGTTCCCCCTCTGTTACTTCTTTCCGGTAGGCTTTGAGACCGTTGCTGATACCCCTGTGATCGGCTACATCGATGACGACCCCTCTCTCTTGCAGGAGCAACCAGGCAAGCCCCCCTTTGATCATCAGATATCGCCTATTCTTCTCTCTACTGCTTGCATTAGAGTAGTGTAGCATGTTACTGCTTTTCGTTAATCCTATCCTGATGCATAGCCTGTCCTTGCTACTACTGTTGTTACCTTTACCTGCAATCCTAATGCTTAGTATAGGTTGCTAGTTTATCATCAGTGGCCCTACACTCTTGTCCGTCTGCCATGCTATACTACTGGGCCGTGATCACTAGGGAGGTGATCACAGGTATATACTATATACTTTATACATGATACATGTGATGACTAAAGTCGGGTTGGCTCGAGGAGTACCCGCGAGTGATTTACGGATTGGGGGCTGAAAGGATCTTTGTCCCGACGGCCCTCTGGGTAGATCTTTGTGGCGAAGCGACAGGGAAGGTTGAGACCACCTAGGAGAGAGGTGGGCCTGGTCCTAGTCGGCGTTCGTGGTTATTTCAAAATAACACGTTTAACGAGATCTTGGTATTTGATCTGAGTCTGGCTACTGGCCTATACGCACTAACCATCTATGCGGGGACAATTATGGGCACTCGACGTCGTGGTATCAGTCGAAGCCTTCGTGACGTCAACGACTGAGTGGAGCGCGCCGGATTGGACTGGAACGCCTGCTAGGCTAGGTCTGCTTCCGGTCACGTTCGCAACGTGCAGGTGTGCAAAGGGTGATGGACCCAGACCCCCTGCGCCATAGGATTTAGACCGGCGTGCTGACCTCTGTGTTGTGCCTAGGTAGGGCTGCGACGTGTTGATCTTCCGAGGCCGGGCATGACCCAGAAAAGTGTGTCCGGCCAAATGGGATCGAGCGTGTTGGATTATGTGGTGCACCTCTGCAGAGAAGTTAATCTATTCGAATAGCCGTGATCTTCGGTAACATGATGACTTGCAGTTGTACCTTGACCTTATGACAACTAGAACCAGATACTTAATAAAACAGACCCTTCCAAGTGCCAGATACAATCGGTGATCACTCTCTAACAGGGCGACGAGGAGAGGATCGCCGGGTAGGATTATGCTATGCGATGCTACTTGGAGGACTTCAGTCTACTCTCTTCTACATGCTGCAAGATGGAGGTTACCAGAAGCGTAGTCTTCGAAAGGACTAGCTATCCCCCTCTTATTCTGGCATTCTACAGTTCAGTCCACATATGATACCCTTATTCCATTTGATACCAGTGCATACATATGTAGTGTAGCTCCTTGCTTGCGAGTATTTTGGATAAGTACTCACGGTTGCTTTGCTCCCCCTTTTCCCCCTTTCTATACTCGATTGCTGCGACCAGACGATGGAGCCCAGGAGCCAGACGCCACCGTTGATGACGACTACTACTACTCGGGAGGTGCCTACTACTACGTGCAGCCCGCTGACGACGACCAGGAGTAGTTTAGGAGAATCCCAGGCAGGAGGCCCGCGCCTCTTTTGATCCGTATCCCAGTTTGTGCTAGCCTTCTTAAGGCAAACTTGTTTATCTTATGTCTGTACTCAGATATTGTTGCTTCCGCTGACTCGTCTATGATCGAGCTCTTGTATTCGAGCCTTCGAGGCCCATGGCTTGTAATGTGATGCTTGTATGACTTATTTTATTTGTAGAGTTGTGTTGTGATATCTTCCCGTGAGTCCCTGATCTTGATCGTACATGTTTGCGTGTATGATTAGTGTACGATTGAATCGGGGGCGTCACAAGTTGGTATCAGAGCCAACTGCCTGTAGGAATCCCCCTTCCAAACTCCTTGGCTGAAGTCGAGTTTAGACATTACAAAACTTTTACTAACATGGTTGTGTGTCTTACGGGCCCACGTCGCCATTTGGGTGGTATTAGGATCTTTTACTCCTCGACCTATACTCTGGGACTCTAATATCTCCCCTATTCGGGTTAAATGATTTTGCTAAAAAAAGGACTAACTTTAGGTTCTCATAAATACTTTCTCCTAGAGAGCCCCTTCGGTCTAGATGATCGCTGGCTGCACCAGAAGATTTCGAAGTTACTCTCCGATACTCTTTTGAGACTTTGTGCCTGTTGCTTTTGCAATTCCCTACCACCGAAATATCCCTATGGATAAATACCTACATTTGCCGTTCTTACTTTTGTTCCTAGTTGATCTTGTTATAACAAGATACCCTGGAATCCCCTCTATTCGTTCTGAGGATATTTTGTGCCTACTGCCTTGCAGTTCCTTGCCACTTGAATACCCCTACGGATAATTTCTTGCCTTTATCGAGTATCCACTCATCCCCAGTTGTTCATGTGTTTCACAATGGTCTTAGAAATACTATTCAATCCTCCAAACTTCCTCAGTAGCTTATTGCTCTGCAATAATTGTCTGCTTGCAATTATGGATGCTTTCCATATGTCTGGCAATACTCGATAGTATCCTTAGACAACGTCATTTTGATCCTATTGATTCAACATGAGTGCGAATGCACGCAATCATTAGTTCATCCTTTTAAATTATCTTTCTGGCTCAGACGTCATTTTGAACATGAGCTTGTTCTCGACCAATCTATTTGCCGTCAATTGTACCCTTAGGTCTATTGAACTTATCCACCCTTGATCAGAGCGTCTGCTTCTGATCCTTCGATTTGGAAATCATAATTCCTTTGATATCTAAGCATCGAATCATTCAGATGTTTTATAATCTGATGCCCTTGCATCTTTTCTTCAACTGGTTGTGTGCCGATGCTCACATCAGCTCCGCTATGGACCGTCAGATCCTTTATTGGATTATTATTCGACTGTGTCATCCTTATTCAATAACCTTGTGAGCCTTCCCTTGGATACATAATGCCTTTGGTAAATTGTATCTTCTACTTTCTCAACCTTGCTCTGCTTTCGAGCTGGTGATATTTACTCTTGAAGCTTGTAGTATATGTTTCTAAGATGCCCCGATGGGTTGAACCTATACCTTCTCTAAAACTGTGTGAACCCAAAAGTTTTCACGAGTCATACTCTTCTGGTGCTTCGCCAGATAAAATTTCAACACTGCAACTTCTTCGAAGACGAGAAGTGAATGGAAGGTTATGCATTAAAGAAGTGGGAGTCGACCTTGAACTTTGCGTTCATGCCCATGGACCCGATGTGGAACTTATCATGGAAGCTTCTTGCAAAATACTTAATCATTTGGGTAATTCTTCCGGTGTCATTAAATTGGATCCCTTGCAACTATGGTTCCGACCATATTGTTCTTCTTTGATCACATTTCTCGGGCAAGTTTAAGCATTTGTCTTTTGCGGATCAATACCCCACTCCAACCTCTACTTTGATCTATCGTCGAGTATTACCCCCCTGGTATCTTGATAATATCACAGAACCATATTACTTCTTATGAGTTCTTCTTCAAGTATTATTTCTCATCAATTCCAATTTTTCCCTGGGTTCTGAGTTGTTAGACACTCAGGGACACCGATAGTGAATCGAGTCTATAACCTGATTCATTAACTCTAAGTAATTTTCGTTGCTTATGAGTTTAGTAATCCTTCAAGTCATTCCTAGCCTGATTGTCTATTCCTTATCGTGCTAAATTTTAATTGTGCTACCTGGTCCTTCTTCCCGGAGCACCATTTTTGATGATAAGCTAAGCTTACGTCGATCTTCCTCATCATATCATTTCGCCTTGAACAGCAAGCTTGATTTCGAGTTTGTGTCGTACCCATGGTTCCAATAACCTTTCGCTTCATCATTCCTTTGACTCGATGTCGTCGCTAATTGCTTACATCTTCTTGAAATCTCTCGACAAATGTGTCGTGGTCATCGTCAACCTTATGGGCTCGTCCTGGATATCAATCGGATTCATGAAGAGAAATACCATCCTTGCCCTCGAAGAGTTGTGTTATCATCGGCCACTTTATTGCCTTCCCTCCAACACAAACTTGTTCGTATTTTGTGTTGTACCTTGAGTTCCTTGCTAGCCAGCATTGTTCTTCTTTACCTTGAAATATTACCACCTTTTATGTCAAGAATGTCGTGGGAATTTCACCACCTCTTAAGAACTCTTGGTATGGTGATACCTTTCACCATCACCATTCTTTCTTGGGTCCTCGTGTTGGTTCCAACCAGGGTACCAACAAGTGAGCGGTGCTGTTTGGATTCTGCCCTTCTAGCAACCCTATTGCTTTGAAGTTAATGGTCGACCGTTCATTCTTAGACCATTGATTATTGAATCACCATTCCGACGCTGGTCATGCAACCCAGCCCATATTTCGGGTGCACCTTTCAACCAATGGTTAATTGTGTATGTTTTCCTCGAGCATACATCATTATACCATTTGATCTGACAAATTTTATCCCCTTGTTCACATAGTTGTGGAAATCCATCTTTTGTTAATCTCGATGAATTGTCGCTGATTCCATCAGCCACCTCCTCATCCTCTCGTTGGTTTACTGATGAACTCTTGTTTTGGAACTTGCTTCCATAGTTCATTTCCCGAGAATCTTACAATGTCATCTCGTCAAATTGTGCCGCACCTTTTCTTCTCAGGCATCCTAAGTCTGAGGTATCGTGACACCAATCAGATCTGAATCTCGGTCAGATATGATGGTTGGAACATATTTCCAAGAGTTATAATGTTGGTCTTTATATATGACCCGGTAAGGTTATGTCATGCCTAGCACACCTGGCCGGAGGACTTGTTGTTATAGATTCCTTTTCAGCAAGCTTATCCCTTCTTCCATGAGGGAATTGTAAGACCTATTCTTCAAGTTAGTCCTGATGGATCCTTTGTGTCTCCAGAGTCTGATCTTCACCTGTTGAGCATGTCAATGTTATCTCGAAGCATGTTTGTGGTACTCCAATTTTCAACAAAGAACATTTGAAGCCCAATGCTAAATGTTTCTTGCTCAATTATCCAAACACCATTGTATGGGTAATGTCATGAAATTTCTCTCACCTTACCTAAAGAGTTTTCTATGTTATATCCTGTCATGGCTATCATGCTCTGTTTGTCCTTGGGAAGGATATACCCCCTGAAATTTGTGTTTAAGCACATTTTCCTTTCCATTGTTCTGTTTAATATGAAGATCACCTTTTCCTTTCCATTGTTTTGTTTACCCTTTCTGATGACCTATATGATCTAAGCAGTAATTTTCTTCTGCTTATGTAAACACCTTGGTGTACAATCGTGTCAGTAAGACCCTGTTGCTTTTGTTGATAGCATTCCGGTAACCACCGATGGACGAGAACTTTACCTAATGGTCCGCCTCATTCAACGAGTAGGAAAATGGTTCTCTTCGTCCCTCGCCCTTGGTATCGACTTTGTTGCCAACATAACTGATAGGCTACCCTCTGACATGTCTTGCTATCATGACCGTGCAAGATGTCAACGTCCTTCCTACTTTTAACCACATGGTGGGCCCATAACCCATAGTTCCACAAGATCGAAACCTGACTCTCCTGTACATCCCTGTTTCGAAGTTATCCCTTGTACTTCGTTTCGTATGTAATTCGCGAGCCACCCTCCTAGTGATCAATTTTGGTATCGGACACAATACTTATTCTTGTTGCTTTGAACCCCTTTCACACTCTGATTCAGGCAATAAACGATTGCCTATCCGCTCGAAACTTCTTATTGCACCGTCTTACTTGCTCTCGATGTTTTCTTAAGTTGCAATTGCAGAGTTACTTTCCGCCACCTTCCCTGGTGTTATCTACGGGCTAAGCAACCTTATAGAGGCCTGTTCTTTCGAAGTTACCCCTTAGCATTATCGTAAGTACGGTGGAGTTCCTGAAGAAAGGACGACAACCTCATCATGAGGCCTTGATGCATAGGAATGAAGACATCAACACTATGGATCGACCACTTCGAGAAGAGCAACCAAGACCGAGAAGATCTGTTAGCATTTCGTAACTAGATCATCCCCCCTTCTCTACCTCTTAAATCTCGGGACGAGATTTCTTGTAGTGGAGGAGAATTGTGATGCCCGGATAATTTAGCTATAGTAACCCTCCACTAATGATGCCAAGTCATCACTACTATGCCCTAAGAAAAACAATTCAGAAATATTTCAAACCAAAATTCAAATATAAAGTAAAGCCAAACAATAAATATTTTCCAAATGTCAAAACAAAAATGTTCGCATTATTCTATAAATTCCTCTGATCATTGAAATGTTAAAACCAACTTCATCTGGGTCACAAATAAATTCTTAGGAAATTAATAAGTGGTCCAGTAGCAAATAAATTAGCCATTTCAAAATAAATGAATGTTTATGTATTTAGAAACCACTTGAAATCGTGTGTGCTAGCTCAAAACATTGCCTATTATTTATGTGACAAGTTTTATGTTCAACAAAACTTATTTGGATTAAATTAAAATACAAAACGGTGGAGAAAATACAAAACAGAAAATTAAAAGAAGGAACAGGGGCTAAGTGCACACTGTACACTACAGGCCCAGTGCTATAGTGCACGGCCCAGCCCACCACAGGCCTTTCCTCTTTCTCCTGTACAGAGGAGAAGGCTGAGGCCATGGCGTGGCGGCCATCCCACGGCGCCACGGCCGGATGACCAACACCTGCTCCTCTCGAGTGCCCTAGAGAGGATAAGGAGGACACCCACGACCCCCTGCCGAACCCTAGCCACTTCCCCTCTTCTACATCGTCCCCCACGCTCGATCCCGATCTCGACCGTCTGCATCCATGGCCGTGCCGCGTCGATCCGGCAGCCACCGGCCTCCGCTCGTCGCGCGAAGATGACTGGGAGCTCCGTCGTGGTCGGCTCCATCACCACGCCGAAGGGCTCGAGCTAGGATGGCCCGTAGCCTCGACATCGTCCTCATCTTCGCCCACGGTCGCCGCATCGCGCCATCGTTTGCCACCCCAACGGACCACCCCGGCTTCCTTGACCATGTCCACGAGCCTTCCCGTGAGCTTCTCTGTCGATTCCCCTACTTTTCCCCCTCGATCTGTGCCCCTACGTGTCAAACACCGCCATGGCCGGAGCTCCGCTTCCGAGTACGCGTACGTGCTGTTCTTGGCTGTTGCTCCCTGCTCTTGTAGCCTGCTACTCCATGCGTTGTTGTGTTGCTGCTGTTGCGCTACACTGCCGCTGCTGCCGCCGCTTGCCTGGCGCCCTACTGCACGTGTGCCGGCCGCAGCCTCACTGCGCCCGCCTGCGCCGCTGCCCGTCGCCTCCTTGAAACCCCGGCCGCTCGAGCTACTGGCCGTAGCCGCTGTGTGCTTGTGCGTGTATGCACAGCCACCATGAGGCCGGCTTGGTTCTGTCCACTAAGGCCGGCCCCGTTCTAGTTTGCTAGTAGTAATTAGGTTTGTTAGGTGTTAATTAGCCTAATGGCCCAATGACAGTGGGCCCCCATCTAAATAACCTTTTAATTTAACTATAGTCAATGACATGTGGGATCCACAACACTGTTCACGTTTGACTCCAGTCAACACTTTGACTATTGACTTTTGAGTCAGCTCCCAGGTGTCCCACTGTCAGCCTCTCAGCCTATGTGGCTGGGTACAATAGTGGGTACACATAGAAAAATCCCCTTTTTATTTCGAATTAATAATAAACTCCAAATATTCTTTTAAACTTTGTAAATTCATATAAAATAATCCGTAGCTCGGATGAAAAAAACTTTGTACATGAAAGTTGCTTAGAATGATGAGACGAATCCAAATACACAGTCCGTTCGTCCGCCACACATCCCTAGCATAGCGAACACGCAACTTTCCCCCTCCGGTTCATCTGCCCGAAAACGCGAAACACCGGGGATACTTTCCTGGATGTTTCCCCCCTTCAATGGTATCACATATCCCTGCGTTACGTCACCTCTAGCACAACATATTGCCGCGTCTTGCTTTGTGTTACATTTGATTGCTCTATTATTTATTGTATTACCCCTCCGTTGCTTCTTTCCGGTAGGCTTCGAGACCGTTGCCGATACCCCTATGATCGGCTACATCGACGACGACCCTTCTTGCCAGAGCAACCAGGCAAGCCCCCCTGATCACGAGATATCGCCTATTCTTCTCTATACGCTTGCATTAGAGTAGTGTAGCATGTTACTGCTTCGGTTAATCCTATTCTGCTGCATAGCCTGTCATTGTTGCTACAGTTGTTACCCTTACCTGCTACCCTACTGCTTAGTATAGGATGCTAGTGTTCCATCAGTGGCCCTACACTCTTGTCCGTCTGCCATGCTATACTATCGAGCCGTGATCACTAGGGAGGTGATCACGGGTATATACTATATACTTTATATACATGACACATGTGGTGACTAAAGTCGGGTCAGCTCGTTGAGTACCCGCAAGTGATTCTGATGAGGGGCTGAAAGACAGGTGGCTCCATCCCGGTAGAGGTGGGCCTGGGTTCCGACGGCCCCCGACTGTTACTTTGTGGCGGAGCGACAGGGCAGGTTGAGACCACCTAGGAGAGAGGTGGGCCTGGCCCTGGTCGGCGTTTGCGGATACTTCACAATAACATGTTTAACGAGATCTTGGTATTTGATCTGAGTCTGGCTACTGGCCTATACGCACTACCATCTACGCGGGGACAGTTATGGGCACTCGACGCCGTGGTATCAGCCGAAGCCTTCGTGACGTCAACGACTGAGTGGCGCACGCCGGATTGGACTGGAACGCCTGCTAGGCTAGGTCTGCTTCCGGCCGCGTTCGCAACGTGCAGGTGTGCAAAGGGTGATGGGCCCAGACCCCTGCGCCATAGGATTTAGACTGGCGTGCTGACCTCTCTGTTGTGCCTAGGTAGGGCTGCGACGTGTTGATCTTCCGAGGCTGGGCATGACCCAGAAAAGTGTGTCCGGCCAAATGGGATCGAGCGTGTTGGGTTATGTGGTGCACCCCTGCAGGGATGTTAATCTATTCGAATAGCCGTGATCTTTGGTAACAGGACGACTTGGAGTTGTACCTTGACCTTATGACAACTAGAACCAGATACTTAATAAAACACACCCTTCCAAGTGCCAGATACAATCGGTGATCACTCTCTAATAGGGCGACGAGGAGAGGATCGCCGGGTAGGATTATGCTATGCGATGCTACTTGGAGGACTTCAGTCTACTCTCTTCTACATGCTGCAAGATGGAGGTTACCAGAAGCGTAGTCTTCGAAAGGACTAGCTATCCCCCTCTTATTCCGGCATTCTACAGTTCAGTCCACATATGATACCCTTATTCCATTTGATACCAGTGCATACATATGTAGTGTAGCTCCTTGCTTGCGAGTACTTTGGATGAGTACTCACGGTTGCTTTGCTCCCCCTTTTCCCCCTTTCTATACTCGATTTCTGCGACCAGACGATGGAGCCCAGGAGCCAGACGCCACCGTTGATGACGACTACTACTACTCGGGAGGTGCCTACTACTACGTGCAGCCCGCTGACGACGACTAGGAGTAGTTTAGGAGGATCCCAGGCAGGAGGCCCGCGCCTCTTTTGATCCGTATCCCAGTTTGTGCTAGCCTTTTTAAGCCAAACTTGTTTATCTTATGTCTGTACTCAGATATTGTTGCTTCCGCTGACTCGTCTATGATCGAGCACTTGTATTCGAGCCTTCGAGGCCCCTAGCTTGTAATATGATGCTTGTATGACTTATTTTATTTGTAGAGTTGTGTTGTGATATCCTCCCGTGAGTCCCTGATCTTGATCGTACACGTTTGCGTGTATGATTAGTGTACGATTGAATCGGGGGCGTCACAAATTATCCCGCGGTGAACATACATGTTACCAAATGTGGGACGTTTTAATTTCAAAAAAATCACAAAGATCATTAAGACGTTTTAGTACATTGATTGATTGATTTTCTACGGGTATAATGTGCAAAAATCAAATTTGAGCTACATACACACGTGATAATGCACCTAAATAGATTGCAAAAACACATGTGTCTCACTGGGTGCATGTTTACTCACCGTGCAACAAATTTCAAACATTGAGAATCTTGATTTTTAAATTCTAGTACATCCAAAACTTATTTGAAGTTCATGAAACTTATCATGTTGTCATATGGACACCAATACAAAGTGGCATTGTACTTTTTTTGGTCAAATTTGAGACCAGTTTTGGTGTAATCTTTATCTAATTAC
Source organism: Triticum aestivum (assembly GCF_018294505.1). Lineage (NCBI taxonomy): Eukaryota > Viridiplantae > Streptophyta > Magnoliopsida > Poales > Poaceae > Triticum > Triticum aestivum. The sequence continues at coordinate 504,100,102 of NC_057797.1, forward strand.
AGATGGGAGATTATTAATAATTAGGAACCAATATCCCAAACGGATTATTTATTCAAACCGTGAGCGTTAGACCAACAATGGATACGTGCCATCTCTACAAAAAAAGACACATCCGTGACATTTTGGGCCGAACGAAATTTTTTCTGTCATACATATGACACTTCTATGACGATAATTGTGACAAAACCCGGTATCATCATAAATATGGTGGGCTCCTACTTCTATGACAAAAAATCATGACAGAAAATGGGCTTTTCATCCTGGGCGGGCCAGAGACGCAGCTGCATGACATTCTTTGGGCCGTCCATGACAGAAAAAACCGTGGTAGAAGCGAGGGGGAGGAAAATTTCGGGGAGTTCCCGGTTACGGTGGGAGGTCGGGGGCCGAGCGATGCACGTTTCTCTCCTACATGTACGCGCGTGTGTGCGAGGCGTTGGCTCTAACTGAACCCGAGTGAGGCGTTGGGCTCTAACTGAACCCGAGCGATTGCACTGCAGGCTACGCGTTACTGAACCCAAGCGATTGATCGATGACTGTTAACTGAACCCGATCGAGCGATTCCTTCGCTACTACTGCTAACTGAAGCCGATCGATACTGCCTCTAGGATGAACAGTGAGCGTTGTGTGGGGGGGGGGGGGTTGGATGAACAGTGAGCGGTGGCGTTGCCTCTGGATGAACAGGACCCCGTGGTGTGGTGGAGGGCTGGATGAACAGTAGACGATGGAGGGGTGCCCGTGGAGGGGTGGTTGAATAGGACCCCGTGGTGTGGAGGGCTGGATGAACAATAGAGAGTGGAGGGTGCCCGTGGAGGGGTGGTTGAACAGTATCCGGTGGAGTAGCGCGCGATGGAGGCTGGATGAAGAGGAGCCCGTGGAGGCTGGAGGAGGTCGACGGTAGCCCGTGGAGGCTGGAGGAGGTCGACGGTGGAGACGAACAGTCTCCCATGGAGTCCCGTTTTGCGGTACGCCACACCTCTCCCGATGAACAGGACCCCCGTTTCGACCGTAGCGCTCCAACACAAGTCCATTTCGTCCGTTTTACGGTACGCCACACCCCTCCCGATCAACAGGACCCCCGTTTCGACCGTAGGAGGTCTATTTCCTCCGTTTTGCGGTACGCCACACCCCTCCCGATCAACAGGACCCCCGTTTCGACCATAGGAGGTCCGTTTCCTCCGTTTTGCGGTACGCCAGACCCCTCTCGATCAACAGGACCCTGTTCCGAACGTAGGAGGTCCGTTTCCTCCGTTGTGCGGTACGCCATGCCTCGTTTTGTCGGGTGGTAGGTGCGACATATGCCAACGAGTGGCTTATCATTATGGGAGCCAGTAAGACGTCGCCAGTGCCTGGAAACGGGATGAGGCGAAGACATGCATGCCGGCGAATCTTACCCAGCTTCGGGGCTCTCCGTGGAGATAACACCCCTACTGCTGCTCTGCGGGGTCTCCGCATGGTCACTAGATGAACAACTAGCTACACGGTGCTCCTTGAGCTGTTGGCGAGAGGAGGAAGAAGGGCACGGCTTGCTCTCTTCTCCTCTCTATGTGGTGTCTGAGACTAGCAGGGATTGATCTCCCTTTGCATGGATGGCCCGGGGGGTTTATATAGGCCTACCCCCCGGGGGTACAATGGTAATACGGCTGGGCGCGGGGCCCAGCCGTCTGTGTCTATGCTCTCCGGCTTCTGCGCCAGCTGCTGGGGCCCGCCGGCTAGTGGGTCCCGCCGGCTGCCGGCTCCCTGGTCGACAGGCAGGCCCCACTATCAGGGCCTTGTCGGCGGCTGGTTACTGTTGCTCAATCTTGGTGGCGAGGGCTTCGCCGAAGTGGGCGTGGCTACAGTGCCGCTGCCCGGTGGGCGATCACTGTAGCCCCACCGCGTCTTGTCTCCTTAATGGGGCGTCTTCTTCGAGGGAGGTGGCAAGCCGGCTGTGGGGAGCCGGCTCTATCTTGGGCCGACTGGGAGAGGTGTGGCCGCCTTCGGGTGTCTCTTTGCCTGAAGGGGCCCACCGCCCGTGGGCCGTACGGGTAGCCCGTTGTGGATGACATTAGGGTCAACATGGCAACAGTGTTGCGCCGGACGGGTCATGGCCACCCGTACAGCGCACTATGCCAGGCGTGCTCCGGGATTCGGGGGTGGCAGGCTTCACTGTAGCCACGCCCCGTCACATCGCCGTTATGTGGATGCAGACTTCGAGGGTACGATCTTGACCGCTTTATGGAAGCCGGCTTCTTGGAGTCGGCCTTCTCGCGGCCGGCTTCTCGGAGCCGGCCCTCCCACGGCTTCTGTTCATGAGGGCTGAAGTCGGGCCGCCTTTCGATAGCCGACCTGGAGACAGCCGGCAAGGGGAAGGCGGCCCTGCGTCTGGGATTCTTGAGGGCCGAATCGGCTCGTAATTTTTTCAGAAGGGCCAGGGGCTGCCGGCTAGGCTACCCATGGTTATTTACTCCGACAGTAGTCCCCGAAGCTGATCGAGCTTCGAGGCTGACAAAGGGACGAGAAGCTAGGTCAGCTTCCTATCCCGAGGGGCCGGCTTTGCTCGTGCGCGCCGTCTTCGGAAAAGCTTCATTTCTCGTAGGCGGGAACGCGAGCCACGTGGCGAGGAAATCCTGCCAACGTACGCGCGCGACGGGACGCCGCCGCAGGCCCGGGCCTGCCACTCGCAGGCCTCGGTCCGAGCGCGGATCTTCTGCGGCCCACATGGACCGCTCGCCTTCCCGCGGCGGGTTTTTTCCGCCATCAAGGCACAATAATCGCGGGACATGGGGGAGTGGGCGCAGTTGATCCTCACGTTCCCCCACGCCGCACCTCCTCGGCTCCGCCACGCGGTCTATAAGTAGGAGGAGGGGGAGCGGCAGAGGCTCACGCGCTCTCCCTCACTCCGTCCCTTCTCGCCCTCCTTCTTCTTCTCTTCGCCGCAGCAACTCTTTGTCACGCCGTTCCACCGTCGCTTCGTCTTGCTCCCCGCCGCATCGCTCCCATGGCGCTGTCGAGCTCATGGGATGGCTCCAACGTCCACGAGGACCACGTTGAGTTCCTCCGCCGGACGCGGCGTCTGCCCGACGAGAACCTTGTGCGGGTTCGTCAAGTGCCGGCGAGAGAGATTTCGCCGGCAGCGGAGGAGGGCGAGCGGGTGATCTTCCGCTCGCACTGCCTGCGCGGCTTTGGCCTCCCGGCGAGCGGATTCCTTCGAGCCTTCCTCGAGTTCTACCACCTCCAGCCGCATCACCTCACGCCCAACGCGGTGATCCTGTTGTCGGCCTTCGTCACCCTGTGTGAGGGCTTTCTTGGAGTTCTCCCCACGCTCGAGCTCTGGGGGGAGTTCTTCCAAAGCAAGCTCGGCACCGTCGTCGCGGGCGTGCCCGCCCCCTGCGGAGCCTTCATTGCCATGAGGCGGGCGAGCGAGAACAATCCGTTCCCGTCCATTCCGCTGATCCAGTCGGTGAAGTTTTGGCAGAGGTCTTATTTCTACGTGAAGAACGTTGCCCAGCAAGGCGACTACGTCAACCTGCCGGATTACGTAGCCGGCCCGCCGGCTGGGAGGCAGCCTTCGTGGAGCTACCAGGCCAGGACGCTGTCTCAGGCCGGGACGCAGCTGTCTCCCGGCTTCGGGTGATGATCCAGTCGGAGGGCCTGACCGGAGCCGACTTGGTGGCCGCCTTCATGGAGCGCCGGGTTCTTCCGCTCCAAGGCCGGCCTCACATGATCTGCCAAATGAGCGGCCGCTTCGACCCATGCCGGCTGAGCACCAGGGAGATGCCTCACGCAGAGGTGTCTTACATGGTGAATTATATCTCTAACTGCAAGCTCGTCGAGGATTGGGCGATACGGCAAGGAGCTGTATTCCCGCACCAACCCTCCGCCTGCCGTAAGTTCTTTCTTCTTTTCTTCCTTTTTGTAGCCGGCCTCATGATAGCCGACTCTTGATCAGCTCGTTTGCCTTCTGCAGAACCCTCTTCTCCCGCCAACAGCCGGGGTCACGGGGGTTGAGCACCGGCTCCTCCCCGACCGCAGGTGGACGACGCCGACGATCCGGACCTGGGAGCGGCCGCCATGGAAGACGCCATCGTGGGGGAAGGCGACGAGGCCGGAGGCGCGGGACTCGGGGCCAGCTTCGAGGACTAGCCGGATGACGACGAGGTCGAAGTCGCCCCGCACCGCCAGCCAGCGCCCGATCATCAAGGCGCGTGCTCGTCTGTCGTGCCGGCTACCCGTGGCGGTGCGCAGAAGCGTCGGGCCGCGTCGACCTTCTTCGGCAGCCGGCCGAAAAAATCCAAGGCCTCCACGGCGGCGACCAAGCGGGATGAGGCGGCCGTGAAGGCGGCCCGCTTCCGCAAGGCGGTGAAGCAGCCGCAGGCGATATCTGCGTAAGTCGTCGAATGTCTTGCGTATATATTTTTTGTCTTCTTCGTCCGAAACTCTTCTAAACCTTTCTTTTCTTGCCGAACAGGGCGCTGCTTTCTCTCGAGCGAGGTCCTGGCGGCTCCGTAGTCGGGCCGACTGGAGGGTCCTCAAGCTCCCGCCGCGTGGATCCCCGCGCCGACCTTAAGGAGGTCACGGAGCGGAACGCACGGGAGGCGCAGGAGGAGCGGGAGGCGGCGGAGCGAAGGACCTCCCAGGCGACGAAGGAGCAGGCCGACGCGACGGCCAAGGCCCGGGCGAAGGCGGCAGCCGCGAAGAGACAGAGGCGGAGGCTTCGCACAACCGGCCTCCGCTGCTCATTGTTCCCCTCCGCGCCGTGGCCCTCGACGTTCCCGTGCCCCCGTCGGAGGAGGTCGACCAAGGCCCGCCGGTGATGGAGAGGCGGGAGGATCCCGTGATCTTCGTGGAGGGGGCATCGCAGACGGCGCCGACTGGAGCGGGCCAAAGCGGCCAATCAGCTGAGGCGCCAGAGCAGTCGTCCAGGGGCGAGCCGGCGGCAGGGGCCGGCCTCGAGGTGCAGCCGGCATTGCGCCAGCGCGCAGGGGGTGGCGCCTCCGCGCCGGAACCGCACCTAGCAGCGGGCGCCAACCAGACGACGGAGGCCCTGGAGACGGCCAGCGTCAGCACGTCCGAGTGGACTCCCAGCGGGGGGACGGGCGAGCTGAACGCGGCGGCCCAGGAGGTCCGGAACCGGCTTCAAGCTCAGGCCGCCTCGCTGCAGCGATACACTCAAGAGTTTCTCTCGACGCGGGCCGTCATCCGGGTGAGTCTTCTGTCCTTGGTTATTTTGCTCTTTCGGTTTCTTCCGTGGGGGCGCGTCAGCGCACCCACTGGGTGTAGTCCCCGAGTTCCAAGCCGGCTGCTGCGCAGGCGGTTTGGAACTTACTAGGTCCTGACAACTTAACTTATCCTTGCCTCCTGTATAACCTTGCAGGAGTATCATAACCTTCGCGCAGCCGCCTTCAACTCCCAGGCTCAGGAGCTGGGCTGGAGAACTGAGGACCTGACCAGCAGCCGAAGTGCGTGTTTGTCTCGTTCATCTCCTGTGGGGGCGCGTCAGCGCACCCACTGGGTGTAGTCCCCGAGATTCGGGCCGACTGCTGAGCAGCCGGGTCGGATCTTCCTTGACGACTTCCCCTTATTAATTTTTCCTTTGTCTTCATGCTTGCAGGAGCCAATGCCGACTTGAGGGGGCAGCTCAGCGAGGCGCAGGCCACCCTTTGCGCCAAGGAGACTGAGTACGACGCCTTGGTCCTGGAGCGCGACTGCCTGGCCAAGAAGCTGGCTGACCAGGAGGAGAGCCATAAGGCGGCCCTGAAGAAGGCGCAGGATAATGAAGCCGCCCTGAAGGCCGAGTTCGAGACCGAAGCGGCGGGCTGGGCTGAGACCAGGCAAGCGCTGAATGAAGGCTTCGGCCGTATTGAGGATTTGATCGACGGTAAGCCACCTTCCTCGCTCCTTGCATGCCCCTTACCGCCTGATTTGTGTTCTAACTTGTGCTGCTTTTTATTCTCTGTGCAGACTACTTTCCCGGCTACTCCGTCTTTGCTACCCAAACCATCGAGGCCCATCGCGAAGCGCGCCGTCAGGCGGGGGCCGACATTGCACCGGACGCGAGTCGGACGCTTGAGGAGCAACTCTTGGTGGTCCAAGCGCGGCTGCAGCCGGCTCATCATATGCTCCGCCGCCTCCAGCGCGTCGGGGCGCAGGTGTTGGCCGCCCTCTGGCCAAGCGAGATGATTCCCCGCACCCCGAGTCGGACTGCCGACTGGCTGGAAGTTGCGGTAGGCTTGGAAAGCATCAGCGGCCCGGCTTGGAGCTGGGCGGGCGTTGGAGTTCGTCCGAGCTTGGTATCCGGGGCTGAACCTGGACCAGCTGCGCACCTGGCGGCTGGAGGCCGACGAAGAGCTGGAGGAGGTGCGGCCGGCTATCGCTCAGCACGCTTCGACGATCGCCGAGTGTACTGACATCAGCGTCTTCGCTCCTGAAATTAATGATGACGGTGCTGCCCAGCCGGAGGAGTGGTTCGGGCTGGACCCGGCAGCGGGTGAAGACTCGGCAGAGGAGATCGCCTCCAGCGATGAAGGCGAAGACGGCGAAGGAGAGGAGGGCGAAGATGATGAGCCGGCCGGTTAAGCGGCCAGCCAGCCTCAGCCTGTCGTGCCTCCAGCAATGAGGCGCGTGCTAGCGCGCCCTCTACGGGAGGCGGTGATCATGCCGAGGTTCGCCAGCCGGCCACTCCTCCAGCCAGCACTGCCGTCTCCACCGACCTGCCCGACTCGCCAGTCGCTCCCTTGGCTTAGTCTGCCGTCTTTCTTTTTTCCTGCTTGTTGTCTTTTGAACGATTTTATCAAACTTGTGCAGTTCCACCCACTGGGGGTGTATTCAAACTATGTCGAATGCTGGCCTTTTGAAGGTCTTTTATGTAAATATTATTGCGTGCTTGGTTTCCATTCATGTATGCTTTTTATCCTTAGGCTGTTTCCTTTGCCGCCTTCCCCTTCTGGGAAGGCAAGTACTCGAGCTTTCTTAGATTGGAGAGAGGTGAATGGACGGCCGGCCGGCTACTCTGGTAGCCGGTCGGTGGTGGGAGAAAAACCGGCTTTTGTTATATTAGTCCGTTAGTCCCTAGCCGTTTTTCGTGTGGGCACCCGTTCCTGCCCTTAACTCTTGCCAGCCGGACAGTCGGTTCTTCGAACTGCGACTTTTGGCAAGAGAGAGCTTGGGAGCCGACACACTACTTGTCTGACTGCGGGTAGGACTTCTAATATAACTCCAGGCGGCCAGTCCCCGGGCTGACTAGTCGAACCCGGTGCCGGACGGAAAAAAGTGAATGCAATGACAAGGCCATAAGCATGATACTTTTCATTTCATAGACAAAAGATGGCAGTCCCCGAGCTCTCCTCGGGGGGCCTATTGTCTCGAACTTAGTACAAAAGTTAGCGTGATACATACTGCATTTCAACTGTAAAACCTTCGGAGGAGGTTGGCGTTCCATGGTCATTCCGACTCCTTGCCGGAGTCGTCTCTCTTTCGTGCCTTCGGCTTCTGCGCGTCGATCAGGTAGTAGGAGTCGTTGCCTAAGGCTCTGCTGATGACGAAGGGGCCCTCCCAAGGGGCCGAGAGCTTGTGCTGGCCGGCTGTTCGCTGGATCAGCCGGAGCACAAGATCGCCCTCTTGGAAGGATCTTGGCTTGACCTTCCGGCTGTGGTAGCGGCGCAGGCCCTGCTGATAGATGGCGGACCGGCTGAGGGCTAACAGCCGGCCTTCTTCCAGCAGGTCGACGCCGTCTTCTCGTGCTTCCTTGGCCTCGGCTTCCGTGTACATGGTTACCCGAGGCGAGTCGAACTCGGTGTCGGTTGGGATGACCGCCTCGGCACCATATACGAGGAAGAAAGGAGTGAAGCCGGTTGACTTGTTTGGTGTAGTGCACAGACTCTAGAGGACAGCCGGCAGCTCATCGAGCCAACAGTCGGCTGAACGCTCCAGTGGTACGATCAGTCGGGGCTTGATGCCGGAAAGGATGAGGCCGTTGGCTCGCTTGACCTGGCCGTTTGACTACGGGTGGGCGACGGACGCTAGGTCCAATCGGATGCCTTGCGTCGCGCAGAAACGTGCCAAGGCTCCCTTGGCGAAATTCGTGCCATTGTCGGTGATGATGCTGTGTGGTACGCCGTACCGAGCTGTTATATCTGTGATAAATGTCACGACAGTCGGCCCATTCAGCTTCTTGATCGGCTTTGCCTCAATCCATTTGGTGAATTTGTCCACGGCGACAAGCAGATGTGTCATGCCGCCACGCGCCGTCTTGAATGGGCCCACCATGTCCAGTCCCCAAACGGCGAAGGGCCAAGTGAGGGGAATGGTCTTGAGTGCTGAAGCCGGCATGTGTTGCTTGGAGCTGAAGATTTGGCACCCTTTGCAATGTTTAACTAACTTCTTGGCGTCATCCAAAGCAGTCGGCCAAAAGAAGCCATGGCGGAAGGCTTTGGCGACGAGTGATCTTGAGGCCGCATGGTGACCGCATTCTCCTTGGTGGATGTCCCTGAGAATTGCAATGCCCTTCTCTTGCCCAACGCATCGCTAGAGGACTCCAGTGACACTGTGCTTGACGAGTTCTCTGTTGATGATTGTGTATGCTCCGGCTCGGCGTTGGACTTGTCTTGCCTCTACTTCGTCAGCCGGCAGATCTTGGTTTATTAGGAAGTTGAGGATGGATTGAGCCCATGACGGAGCTGCGACTTCTTCTATTGCCAGAACGGCTACTGCGACCAGGGCGGGCGGGCTGGGCGGTGAAATGCTGGAGTCGGCCGCCGCCTGTTGTGTTGGTGTAGTCTACGGACCGACTACCGCAGTCCCTGAGCCGGGTGAGGCAGTCCCCGGGTCGGGCGTAACTACGGAAGTCCCCGAGCCGCCTGCTGATACCCCCTGGCCGACTATCGAAGTCCCCAGGTCACCTGCTTGGTTCTTCGAGCTGGCTGCGTCGGGGTCAGGTGGCACGAAGATGGAATCGGACTCTGGAGACGGCTTGATAGACGGCTTGAGGAGGCGTTGTACAGAGACACCGGTTGGTATTGCTTACCGAGTGGAGCCTATTCGAGCCAGGGCATCAGCTGGCTCGTTGTCAGCTCGTGGTACGTGGAGGAACTCGCATCCTTCAAAATACCCACTGATCTGCTGAACGAGGAAGCGGTAGTGTCACATCCCTAACTTCTGGTAATGCTCTAGGCTAGCTTCATGTGTGCATCATGTCTATATTTTTGAAACTTGAATTGAGGAATATTGGAAGCCTCAAAAACCTTAAATAAAAGAGGGGCAAAAACCCTAGAAATCTCATTCATTGCTCCAAAATGCTCTTCTTAAATGTTTGATAATTTTGGTAAGGGTTCTGGTCCCAACCAAAATATTGAACATTTTTGAGGAATTATTTTTTGGGATTTTGGATTTAATTCATTAGCTATTTGAATTTGAATTATGTTCATATAATTAGAATATAATTTCAAATACCCCCTGAAATATTTTATAAGCTTTTGGAAAAGTCCATCTAGCAATATAAAATATTCAGAGGAGCTTTGGCATTGTTTGAATTTTTATTTTAATTCAAAACAGTGGCAAAATAAATTAAATAAAACAAACAGAACAAAAAAAATAAAAAAGAGCAAGCCTACCTGGCCTTACCCGCGCAGCCACCAGAGCCGGCCCAGTCCCCCCCCCCCCCAGCCGGCCCAGCCCACCTTCCCCCTTGTCCTCTTCTTCCTCTGCCAGTAGGCAGAGGCGAGGCGTGGCGCGCGCCCGAAGAGCGCCGGCCACCTCCTGCTTCGCCGTGGCAGCCTCCCCGACTCCCTCGCGACGCCACGGAGCCGCCCTCGCCCCCTGCACCTCCCCTCTCTCCCCCTGGACCCATTCCCTCCTCTGTTTCCCTCTCGCGCACACCACCGAGCGGAGCTCGCCGCCATCGTCGCCGTACCCATGACCACGGCCACCCCCTCCCCTCTCCGACGTGCTCCCTAGCTCCTGCACCTCGTCGCCAACCCCCTCACCGAGCCACGTGACCGGAAGGGCCCCGAGCAGCCGCCATCGTCATCATCTCCGAGCTTCGGCCCCGGTGCCGTCTCCGTCGAATTCGGCCACTCCGGCGCGCCCCCGAGCCTACTGACCCTCCCTACAGCTCCGCGGTGAGCCTCCATGCAGAACCCCTCTCTCTCCCCTCGCGTTTGCGAGCTCTAGGCCATAGCCCGTCGCGGCTGAACTCCGGCCGCCGCTGACCATGTCGCCGCCGTGGCCTGAGCTCGAACGGGTCGCGCCCGTGCATCTCACCGAGCTCGTGGTGACTCCAGGAGGCTGCGCAATGCTTTACCTCACTTGCCCGTGCTCCACAACGCCGTTTTCGCCGAGGCCCGAACTCCGGCGCCGCCTCGGGCTCCATTCCGGCGAACCCCGGCCACCCCCGCACCTCCCGTTGGTCCCCCTAGATGCGCACGGGCGCGGGCTACCTCCTGGTGCCCTTGGCGCGTCGATCCGATGCCCCTAGCGCAAGTCCGGCGCTCCCCCGCCGTGCGGAATGGTCGCCGCCGGCGAAACCCCGGCGACTGCCGATGTGGCACGCCTAATTAGCACTAATGACGCTCTAAACACCCCCCACAGCCACTGACAGTGGGCCCCGTAGTGGGTCAAAGCCCGGGTCAACGCGGGATTAGCCCCTGTGTCACTGACGTGTGGACCCCACACGTCAGGTTTGACCCTGACCGGCCCCTGTTGATTTGCCGACGTCATGCCGACGTCATGCTGATGCAGTAAAGTATTTCTGGAATTAAATAAATTAGGAAATGATTTATAATTCCAGAAAATGCCTAAAACTTCCAAAATTCATAGAAAATTAACCGTAACTCCAAATTAAATAATTTATATATGAAAAATTATCAGAAAAATTCAAGGAATCCATCTGTACCATTTTCATGCATGTTAGAACAACTTATCACTACTGTTTAGCACAAATCAATTAAATGGCCTTTGAATAATCACATATGGAGTTTGAATTTGAATTTTATATTCAAACCAACTTCATTTAATCTGTTGCTAGTTGCATTAGCTCAAAACACATCCATTTTGCCATGTCATGATCATGCATCATATTGTGCATTGCATTGATTGTGTTCCCTTCTATGTTGCCGGTATTTGTCCCCTCTCGATAGACGTGATACCGATGATGTGATCGTTGACACTGATGAAGACTCAATGTTATCTTCAGAAGTGCCAGGCAAGCAAAACCCCCTTGTTCATTCCGATACAATCCTACTCTCTCGCTCCTGCTCTCTTTTAATGCATTAGGACAACACCGATTCATCTGTTACTTGCTGCGGTAGCTGAACCCCTTCATCCTCTGCATGACCTGTCATTGCCACACTAAATAGATGAAACCCACTAGCATGAGTAGGAGTTGTTTGAGCCCTGTTGTGCCTACTCATTCATGTTTGTTTGTCATGCCTGCTACTGCTTAGAGTTGAGTCAGGTCTGATTCATCGGGGATGAATCAGAGGCGTGTGAACATGTCCTACTGTGTGTGAGCTAAGTGTGTGAACACGATTTGGTAAAGGTAGCGGTGAGAGGCCATGTAGGAGTACATGGTGGGTTGTCTCATTGTAGCCGTCCTCAGGAACTGAGTTCTGTGTTTGTGATCCATGATTCAGCTACTACCATACATTGGGCCCTAAAATATGACCCCGCTCGACTTCTTATTCACCCTTGTCCTCTGTCCAGGAGTTGCAAGTAGTTTCTGGTGTTTGTAGTATGCTGGAGGCCGTGGACAGCGCTGACCGTAGGGGTGGGCTGTGATGCGGTAGGCACGTGGCCGGGTAAACCGGGCGCCCGTTTGGTGTCACGGAACCCTGTTCACATCGTTTGGGGCTGTGAGCGAAACTCCGGCCGGATCTCCTCATGGATGGAACCCGAATAGGCGATAAACCTGGACTAGAGACTTGAGTGTTTAGGTAGGTCGTGGTCTACACCCACGTCGGCTTTCGCTTGAAGTCTGCCGAGCACATGTCGTGTGCAGACGCTAAGTGGTGGAAACATGTATGAAGAAGTACACCCCTGCAGGGTTATCATCATCTATTCGAATAGCCGTGTCCGCGGAAAAGGACTTCTGGGTTGCTTATATCAGTTCATAGACAAGTGAAAGTGGATACTCTAAAATACGCAAGATAAGCGTGAGTGCTATGGATGGCGTTCTCGTAGGGAGACGGGAGCGGATCCATAGTGGTGTATTGATATGGTGAATATGTGGACTCGTGTGCGCCACCTCAAAAGAGTTACTTGCAGTCGTAGTTCAGGATAGCCACCGAGTCAAAGCTGGCTTGCTGCAGTTAAACCCCACCATCCCCTTTGTTGATAATGAAGCATATGTAGTTAGTTCTGATGTAAGTCTTGCTGGGTACATTTGTACTCACGTTTGCCTATTTATGTTTTTGCAGAGAGACTTCGGTCTCGCTAGTAGTTCCGCGTGGACTTCGACGTTTAGCTTGTTACCTCAGCTACGATCTTGTGCCCTCGGCAGGATCTGGTAGATAGTCAGGCTTCTCAGCCTTTTTCATTTATAGATGTCTGTACTCAGACATGATAGCTTCCGCTTGTGCTTTGACTTGTATGCTCTGATTGTTGGGTCATGAGACCCATGTTTGTAATATCTCGCTCCTCGGAGCCTATTGAATAGATTACTTGAGTCATAGAGTCATGTTGTGATGCCATGTTGTATTTGCACATATCGAGCATATTGTGTGTATGTTATTGAAATGCTTGGTATGTGTGGGATCTGACTATCTAGTTGTTTATCTTTAGTAGCCTCTCTTACCGGGAAATGTCTCCTAGTGTTTCCACCGAGCCATGGTAGCTTGCTACTGCTCCGGAACACTTAGGCTGGCCGGCATGTGTCCTTCTTCGTTCCTGTGTCTGTCCCTTCGGGGAAATGTCACGCGATGAATACCGGAGTCCTGTTAGCCCGCTACAGCCCGGTTCACCGGAGTCCTGCTAGCCCAGTGCTACAGCCTGGTTTCACTCGCTGATGACCGACACGTTCGATGCTGGGTCATGGATGCCTGTCCCTGTAAGTCTGTGCCACTTTGGGTTTACGACTAGCCATGTCAGCCCGGGCTCCTTATCATATGGATGCTAGCGACACTGTCATATACGTGTGCCAAAAGGCGCAAACGGTCCCGGGTAAAGGTAAGGCGACACCCGTGGGAATACCGTGCGTGAGGCCGCAAAGTGATATGAGGTGTTACATGCTAGATCGATGTGGCATTGAGTCGGGGTCCTGACAGCGTTGGTATCAGAGCTTGACTGCCTGTAGGATTACCAAGCCAAACTGGTCGAAGTTGAGTCTAGAAATTCTTTAGTTATATAAGGGAATTGATTGTGGGATGGAACGTAAGGCTCTTTTTACTCCTTATACCTTATGCCTTCTGATCTGAGTCATCTTATCTTTCCTACGGGGATTAAGAACTAGGCTATCTCTTCTTTCTATCAGGATCACGTGTTACTAATCCGTAGACTTATAAGATTGTTGGACTTAAGCCTCGTTTCAGTTCCTACTACTTCTGTATGTTCATTATTGATCTCGAGACCTTGATATTGTGCTTCTGAGTGGTTATGCCACCATTTTTGTGAATGTCTCAAATCTTTTCTGAGCATTTACAGCCGTTATGCTGTCCGAGTCATCCCAGGTTTCTAAGTAGTCTGATGCAATTGCAAATCCTTTCTTCCTGTTTCAATGTTCCCATGGGCCAGATTAACCACACTAATCAGTGAGTTGAGGTACTCCGTTACCTTGACATATATGTTGGAGATACTATTATGGCCCTAGGTGTTTAGGGAGTCACCTAGTAATCTAGCAATGTTTTGTGATCCCCAGTGTGATGATTCTGGCTTTTATTCTCGAAAGCATCCCGTGATGCCACTTAGTAGTAGGTATTCTATTCCTTGGGCTTTGAACCCGAGATTCACTCTACTTACTTCATGTTGATAGTGTTTGCTAGTTCCTTCAGGATATTAGTAACTTTGCGATAGTCCTCGAGGTCCGTGGTATTTCCTTCTTCCAAATACTATGAACCGCTTATGGCAGATGTTTATTGGATCAAAAGATCACAATTAGAGTACTCTTGAGGAGTTCTCCATTCATAAATCGTGACTCTGCCAGTTCTACCTTTCTGCATGGGTTATCCGGAAGAAATATGTTGAACTTGGTTCGACATACTAATCTATGCATCCACGACTCAGAAAATTATATGTTCCTTTGAGTTATTCTCCGTAGTTGCATTCTGACCCTCGTCTATCAATTGATAGTCAAGAGTATGCGTGCGTTCGTTTATCGATGCCTATTACTCTTGTGGTCCGTCAAGCCATTCTGTCCTGAATGACTTGGAGAAACAAACTCCAGTACCTCTTCCATATCCAGGATTGGGTCAAAGAAGTTGTGCTCCGCAGATCAAATTGCTAATCCAGCTTTTGGTTCTGTTCTACCTTGGAGTATTACCTTATTCTATATCGAGATTGTTATAGGAATTGCACACCATCCCATGAACTCTTGGTACAGTGATACTTCTTGCCATCACTGTTCATTCCTCGGCCCTCGTGTTGATGCAACCGGAATACCGACAAATGAATTGTGATGTGTGAAATCAATACTGCTAGCAACTCTGTTGCTTGGTAGTTAAAGGATAATAATTTCATTCTTAGTATGTTGGTTTTCGAATCATCCTTCTAAGACTGATCGTGCTACCTAGTCCTTATTTCGGTGCACCCTTCGATTGATGAGTTAGGATCTTGTCAAGTCCTCACTCATTTGATCATATCGTCTTGCCCTCAAAAGCGAGATTGTTCTCGAGCTTAGTAACATACCGGTGGTTCGTGATTTTCCGAATGTCTTCTCGGAAGTATTACCAGGTTGTTCCCTGATTCTTATGTTGAGCTCGTGATCAAGTTGGTTTCTTGTGAACCACCTTCTCTCCAAGAATAGGTGTTAGATATCCCTGAGCTAGTTGGTTAAGCTAGACAACAACTTGGAGAGTTGGAAGATAAAAGCTTGCCTGACTTAGTTCGTTCCAAAAGGATATTCTTGTGTAGTGTGTGTTGAAGAAAGATGATATCTTCATCGGTTGGTCCCTGTGATCAGTTGCTGGACCTATTGCCTTATCAATCCTTTGATTTGAGTGTGGGCTATCGTCAAATCAAATCAATACCAATGATGCTCGTAATGTTGTCTTGTTCGTGGTTGATCCTCGAGCATACACCATTACATCTTTGGCCTGACCAATGCTATCACTTGTTCACTTAACTATGGAATTCCTTTTAAAAGGAAACCCAGATGAATTGTTGTTGAGCCCATTGACAACATCCTTATCTCCTCCATAATTTGTTGGACATTAAGCTAGTGTTGGAAACTTTTGAAAGCATTTTCTTCATGCTAGCTCATGAAGTATTTGTTGATGAAAGGAGTGACTTCCTTTTATACACGTGCATTTGGTGAAAGTTGCCGCCGTGAATTTGAGAAAGTTAGTTTTGCTTCCTCTGGAATCATCCCAAGTCAGTCATGCATACGTGCGAAGTATTCTGTGGTCTGGAGATTTGCAACCTCCATGCTATATGTATATCCTAGCACACCAAGCCACTGATTGAGTTGTTCAAAGATAAAGGAGTCTGTCCAAGGTGAACTCTTTGGACTTCCACGCGTGGAGACTTCGATGTCATTAATGATGGTTCCCCCTCCTGAACTCGGTAGTGTTTTATTATAAGACTACTTCGTGGTCATGCTTGTCTGGGACAACGTGTTCACATGTTTGTAGCAGAACCAGCTCATGTTTTGGAGCTTACTATCGTAGTTCATTCCCCGAGAATCTCGTAACGTCATCTCGTCGATTTGTGTTGCAAACTTTTGTTTTCCTTCCTAGACTCGATGAGTCTGGAATATCCTGACACCAACCAGATCTGAATCTCAGGCAGATATGATGGTTTGGAACATTTCCCAAGAACTATAATATTGGTCCCTCGATAACCGGTAAAGTGGATGTCGTGGCCAACACACCCAGCCGGAAGACCTGTTATTATAATATCTTGATTGAGGAAGTTGGCCACCTCCCCATAGGGATTTCGTAGGATTTACTCCCTAGTTGCCCCTATGGATTTTGAGATCCCGAAGTCCGACCTTTTACTTGATGTTCTAGATATCAAACCATATGTATGAATGGGTTACGCTAGCACATCAAGGAGAACATTAGAAGCGGAGTGCTAAATGTCTCTCGGTCGATCATCCAAATTTTGTTTCCTTGGCCTCGCCAAGGTGAAATCTAAGAAAGTGTTATCTTCCTTTGCATCGGCATCTTCCACCGGTATTCATCATGGTAGTAAGTTGTGTTGCCAGAACCCTTGACACGGATGTTGGTAAAACCTTGATGAATGTGGAAATGCTTAAGTTCTTGAGAGCACGCACAAGCGCTACGTCTTATCATCGGCACTAGCTGGGATTGCCCCAGATTCTTCGGTTATGCTATAACCACTCCAACAGTGAATTCACTCTTTATTGTTGGGTTCTTCCCCAGTTACCAGAATCATTCCCAGCATTTGCATTTTGTTCCCAGCTTGCACCGCCAATGTGCCATTCTACCACGGGTCTCTTCCATCTCCGGTGATAAGCAAATTCATCCATTACGTTGTCTTCAACAAGGTAATCCACATCATCCAAGTCCGAGTATGCCATTCTACCGACCCCCTCCAAATGATCGCTTGTGATTACCTTAGGCTGGTATAAAGAGTTCCAATGATCTCTGAATCAAAAGTAATTCTTTTTGCCACTTAAGGGGATATCTCTACGAGTCACCTTCCCTAAGGTGTATCGTTATGGTATCATGGCAAATCAACTCCTCGCTACGTTGACAATCGATTACCACCTTCTTAAGCGTGAAATTGTGGTCTACCTAGTGAACCTTCGTCATCTGTTCCACTCCATTTCTCTAGAGGTGTGCTTCGTCTCTCAGCTCGAGAGATGTTGCTATGTTCCATTCCGTGAGTTAATCCTGAGTTGTTCGACCTTCGAGAAGAACGATTCTTTTAGGGTTTTTCCTTTCCTCTCGTTGTCATGATTAGCTGGAGTTCTCAGAGCAAGACTTCAAGACAACGATGGTGATCGAATCAACGTTCCTATGAAGTGCAACCTGGATCGTGAAGATTGTACTAGTTTGCGTTTTCCCTTCATCCTACTCTACGCTTGAATCTCGAGACGAGATTCTTGTTTAGTGGGGGTGAGTTGTCACATCCCTAACTTCTGGTAATGCTCTAGGCTAGCTTCATGTGTGCATCATGTCTATATTTTTGAAACTTGAATGGAGGAATATTGGAAGCCTCAAAAACCTTAAATAAAAGAGGGGCAAAAACCCTAGAAATCTCATTCATTGCTCCAAAATGCTCTTCTTAAATGTTTGATAATTTTGGTAAGGGTTCTGGTCCCAACCAAAATATTGAACATTTTTGAGGAATTATTTTTTGGGATTTTGGATTTAATTGATTAGCTATTTGAATTTGAATTATGTTCATATAATTAGAATATAATTTCAAATACCCCCTGAAATATTTTATAAGCTTTTGGAAAAGTCCATCTAGCAATATAAAATATTCAGAGGAGCTTTGGCATTGTTTGAATTTTTATTTTAATTCAAAACAGTGGCAAAATAAATTAAATAAAACAAACAGAACAAAAAAAAATAAAAAAGAGCAAGCCTACCTGGCCTTACCCGC
>NC_057797.1:504119684-504157326 GCF_018294505.1 Triticum aestivum
GTGGACAGCGCTGACCGTAGGGGTGGGCTGTGATGCGGTAGGCACGTGGCCGGGTAAACCGGGCGCCCGTTTGGTGTCACGGAACCCTGTTCACATCGTTTGGGGCTGTGAGCGAAACTCCGGCCGGATCTCCTCATGGATGGAACCCGAATAGGCGATAAACCTGGACTAGAGACTTGAGTGTTTAGGTAGGTCGTGGTCTACACCCACGTCGGCTTTCGCTTGAAGTCTGCCGAGCACATGTCGTGTGCAGACGCTAAGTGGTGGAAACATGTATGAAGAAGTACACCCCTGCAGGGTTATCATCATCTATTCGAATAGCCGTGTCCACGGAAAAGGACTTCTGGGTTGCTTATATCAGTTCATAGACAAGTGAAAGTGGATACTCTAAAATACGCAAGATAAGCGTGAGTGCTATGGATGGCGTTCTCGTAGGGAGACGGGAGCGGATCCATAGTGGTGTATTGATATGGTGAATATGTGGGCTCGTGTGCGCCACCTCAAAAGAGTTACTTGCAGTCGTAGTTCAGGATAGCCACCGAGTCAAAGCTGGCTTGCTGCAGTTAAACCCCACCATCCCCTTTGTTGATAATGAAGCATATGTAGTTAGTTCTGATGTAAGTCTTGCTGGGTACATTTGTACTCACGTTTGCCTATTTATGTTTTTGCAGAGAGACTTCGGTCTCGCTAGTAGTTCCGTGTGGACTTCGACGTTTAGCTTGTTACCTCAGCTACGATCTTGTGCCCTCGGCAGGATCTGGTAGATAGTCAGGCTTCTCAGCCTTTTTCATTTATAGATGTCTGTACTCAGACATGATAGCTTCCGCTTGTGCTTTGACTTGTATGCTCTGATTGTTGGGTCATGAGACCCATGTTTGTAATATCTCGCTCCTCGGAGCCTATTGATTAAATTACTTGAGTCATAGAGTCATGTTGTGATGCCATGTTATGTTTGCACATATCGAGCATATTGTGTGTATGTTATTGAAATGCTTGGTATGTGTGGGATCTGACTATCTAGTCGTTTATCTTCAGTAGCCTCTCTTACCGGGAAATGTCTCCTAGTGTTTCCACCGAGCCATGGTAGCTTGCTACTGCTCCGGAACACTTAGGCTGGCCGGCATGTGTCCTTCTTCGTTCCTGTGTCTGTCCCTTCGGGGAAATGTCACGCGATGAATACCGGAGTCCTGTTAGCCCGCTACAGCCCGGTTCACCGGAGTCCTGCTAGCCCAGTGCTACAGCCTGGTTTCACTCGCTGATGACCGACACGTTCGATGCTGGGTCATGGATGCCTGTCCCTGTAAGTCTGTGCCACTTTGGGTTTACGACTAGCCATGTCAGCCCGGGCTCTTTATCATATGGATGCTAGCGACACTGTCATATACGTGTGCCAAAAGGCGCAAACGGTCCCGGGTAAAGGTAAGGCGACACCCGTGGGAATACCGTGCGTGAGGCCGCAAAGTGATATGAAGTGTTACATGCTAGATCTATGTGGCATCGAGTCGGGGTCCTGACAGGTAGCTTGCCATATTTGCGTCCTTGGCATCCCAGTCGCCGGATGATTGCTGGACCACCAAGTACGAGTCGCCATAACATAGGATCCGGCGAATGCCGAGTTCTTTGGCAAGCCGGAGCCCGTGTATGAGCGCCTCATACTCGGCCACGTTGTTGGAGGCGGCAAAGTGAATTTGCAGCGTGTATCTGAGCTTGTCGCCTTTGGGAGAGGTAAGGATGACGTCGGCTCCCAAGCTGGTGCGCATCTTGGACCCATCGAAGTGCATGCGCCAATGAGTGGAGTCGGGAGCCGGCGGTAGTCACTGGGTCTCGGCCCAGTCGACGAGGAAGTCGGCCAAAGCTTGGGACTTGATGGCAGTGCGAGGCTGGTAGAAGATCATATAGGGGGCCAGCTCGATGGCCCATTTCGCCACCCGGCCGGATGCATCCCGGCTGCCAATGATCTGGCCAGCGTGGCGGTGCATACAACCGTGATGGGATGCTCTTGGAAGTAGGGCTTCAACTTCTTGGCGGCAAAGTACACGCCGTAGCACATCTTCTGGTAGTGCGGGTAGTTCTGCTTCGAGGTAGACAACACCTCGCTCAAATAGTACACCGGCCTCTGGACCGGCTGGGCTCGGCCTTCTTCTGGGCGTTGAACTACGATGACGGTGCTGACCACCCGGCTGGTTGCGGCAATGTAGAGGAGCATGGGCTCTTTCTCAGTCGGCGCCGCCAGGACAGGCGGCGTGGCCAGCATCTTCTTCAGCTCATGAAAAGCTTGATCGGCTTGGTCATTCCACTCGAAGTGGTTGGTCTTCTTCATGAGGCGGTAGAGGGGAAGAGCTTTCTCTCCGAGCCGGCTGATGAAGCGGTTCAGGGAGGCCAAGCATCCGGTAAACTTCTGGACGTCTCGAAGTTTGGTGGGAATCACCATTCTCTCAATGGCCTTGATCTTTACTGGGTTGCATTCGATGCCGCGTTCGGAGACCAGGAAGCCTAGGAGCTGGCCGGCTGGCACTCTGAACACGCATTTCTCGGGGTTAAGCTTGATTTGGAACCGGTGTAGGTTCTCAAATGTTTCCTTGAGGTCTTCCAGCAAGGTGCCGCGCTTCTCCGTCTTCACTACAATGTCGTCTACGTAGACGTGGGCATTTCTGCCGAGTTGCTTGAGGAGGCACTTCTGCATGCAACACTGAAAAGTGGCACCGGCATTTCTCAAGCCGAATGTCATAGTCAGGTAGCAGAAGGCTCCGAATGGCAAGATGAAGGCGGTCTTCAGGCGGTCTGCCGGATTTAACTTTATCTGGTGATACCCTGAGTAAGCATCCAAGAAACTCAACAGCTCGCATCCGGCCGTGGAGTCTATCACTTGGTCAATCCTTGGCAGGGCAAAGGGATCTTTGGGGCAGGCCTTGTTGAGGCTCGTGTAGTCTATACACATGCGCCACTTGTTGTTTTTCTTCAGCACGAGGACCGGGTTGGCGAGCCACTCTGGAAAGAAAACTTCCATAATGAAGTCGGCTGCCAGAAGCCGGGCTATCTCCTCTCCCACAATCCTGCGTTTCTCCTCCGACAGTCGGCGGAGGGGTTGTTTGACCGGCTTTGCGTCTTCTCGGATGTGTATTTTGTGCTCGGCGAATTCCTTCGGGACGCCCGGCATGTCCTTGGGGGACCATGCAAAGATGTCCCGATTCTCATGGAGAAAATCGGCGAGCTCGCCTTCCTATTTGCTGTTTAGGTTTGCCCCGATGACGGCAAACCTCTCTGGGTGCTCAGGGTCAAGAGGTATCTTCTTCGTCTCCTTGGCCGGCTGGAAAGATCCTTGAGCATCATGCTCCTTGGGATCGGGGGACAAGGCCGACTGTTTGCCGGCCATGGCCACGACTCGGTCCAACATCTTCTTTTCTTCGGCAATCACAAGGGACTCGGCCAGCCGACTGCTGGCTGCTGCGCACTCAGAGGACTTCTTGTAATCGCCGGCTGTGGTGATGACGCCTTTGGTGCTTGGTATCTTCATCTTGAGGTATGCGTAGTGGGGAACTACCATGAACTTGTCCAAGGCAGGTCGGCCAAGCAATACATGGTAAGGGCTCTCCAGGTCCACCACTTCAAACCAGATCGCTTCCTGGCGGAAATGCTCCTTGTCCCCAAAAAGTACATCAATCTTGATGTTGCCAATGGGGGCGCAGGACAGGCCGGGTATGATGCCATGGAACACAGTCCGAGTAGGCATGAGTTGCTTCGTCTTGACATTCAGCTTCTCCATGGTGTCACGATACAGGATGTTGATGCTGCTCCCGCCGTCTATCAGCATGCGGGAGAATCGGGCAGCGCGTCTATCCGTTGCAAGGGTGGCATCCAAAACCAACGCATAAGAGCCGGGAGACGGCATCACCTCTGGGTGGTCGGTCCGGCTCCAGCTGATAGGTTTTTCTGACCAGTGCATGTGCTCGGCGGGGTTGGCAGCAACCATGCTGACTTCTTGGTGCTCTCGGCGTTTGCTGTGCCAGTCTTCAGGCTGACTTGTAAAGATGATATAGGCAGCATGCTCGTCGGGGAACTCATCATGCACGGCTCCGACTGCGGGCCGAGCGGTCGGCGGCTGCGGAGCCGGAGGCGGCGGACCGGCAGGCGGAGGCGGCGTGAGCCCTTCGCCTTTAGAGATTCGGGTGAGCCAGTGGCACTTCCGGGTCGTGTGGTTGGACGGCTTCGTGCCGCTGTGGAACTTGCACGGGGCGTCGAGAGTCTGCTCGTAGGAGAAGGCCGGCTGCCAAGCCGGCTTGCCGCCCCTCTGCTTCTTGGGTGCGGGCCGCGCTTCGGGCTGCTCGTCTTCGACTGTGGCCACCTGCCGACTGGTGGAGGGCGGCACCGGGCCCGTGCGCTTGTGGTCGTTCTGGTGTGGGCGTCGGCTGGAGTCCCCAGCCGGCGTCTTGGGCGCTGGGTTGAGTACCTTTCCGGACGCGTCTACCCGGAGTTCGGTCTTCATCGAGGAGTCGGCGGTGGCGTACTTGTCCGCTATGATCAGAAGCTCGTCGAGGGTAGTCGGTTCGTCGCAGAGGAGCTTGTGCTTGAGGAGGGTGCCTTCTCGGCACCCGACAGTGAAGTATTCTATGGCTTGCACCTCGTGCACCCCTTCGCAAGAGTTGCGGAGCTCGGCCCAACGCGTGAGGTAGTCGCGAGTGGACTCGGCAGGGCCTTGTACGCACAAGGAGAGCTGTCTGGGCTTGGGAGCCCGCTTGTAGGTGCTGGTGAAGTTGCGGACGAAGGCTTGTGTGAAGTCTAGCCAGCTGTTGATGCTGTATGGCTTGAGGCTGTTGATCCAGGTCCGCGCCGTGCCCTGCAGCATGAGGGGCATGTACTTCATGGCAACGCGCCTGTTGCCATTGGCTATGCTAACCGCCGTGGAGTAGTCGATCAACCAATCTTCCGGCTTCACGGAGCCGTTGTACTTGGGCGTGTCTCTTGGGAGTGAGAACCCTTTGGGGAAAGGCTCGTCGCGGATGCGGGGGCCGAAGCAAGGCGGGCCGACATCATCTTCTTCTTCTAGCGCCAGGGATCGCGCCAGGCGGTCGATCCGATGGCGGGCGTCGTTCTCGCCGACTCCTTCGTGGCGACCTAGCCGTCCGCTGAGAGTCGGATGCGCAACAGGCGGCGGGGTGGGATATCTCTCTCCACGGGGCCAGGGCGGAGGCAGGTTGCCCCGCCACTCCACGGCCCGGAGGTGGCCTTCTGCGTCTCGCTCAATGGAGATTCGGGTTCGGCTTTGGCTGGCAGCCGGTTCTTTCTCGCGCCGCGCGCGGGCTTTACCCGTAGTCGGCGTCCGGGACGTCACGACGTGATCTCGGCGCGGGGGAGGGCTTTCCGCGCGGGCGTCGGCTTCGTGCCGCTGCGCGGCTGCATCGATCAGCTGTTGGATGCGTCGGGTCATGTGGGGGAGCTCTTCGGCCCCCAGTCCATCTAGCTCGTCTACGGCCGCCTGGGCGGCGCGCAGGTTCTCGAGTGGAGTAGTGTAGACTGGGCGGCCGACTCCTAGCATATCGGCGACGACAGCGCCGCGCTGTCTGGCAACATCGGCCCGGCTAGGCCCACCTGGGGGCGGCGTGCCAAAGGCGGCGTGGTCGGCTTCACGTCGGTGGGCCTCATTGAGGCGTCTCATGGAAACCAACTTCCGGCCCTCCGTGAGGAGGGCAAGGCGGCGAGCTTCCAGTGCTTCAGCATCGGCATCGGCCGGGAGGGGGAGGGACAAGTCGTGGACCGCCGCGTGCGGGGCGTCGTGGGCGCTCTCGTCAGAAGCGCCGCCGTGGCCGATGACCATCACCTCGGTGGTGACAGCGTCGCAGCCATCGGCCCGGGGAAGCGAGTCGTTGTAGATCGCGACATTGGTGGGGAACGTGTCGAGCGAGGCCGTGTCGGAGTCGACATGCATCGGATTGGTGGAGCCAACCGACTCCAAGTCCACGGCAGGCTCGCCGGAGACGTGGAGCTGGCCGAGGAGGTTGACGAGGTGGTCGGTGCCCGCGTCGGGGGCGAGCTCGTCAGAGATGAGAGTCTTGTCAAGGAGATTGGCGAGGCTGCTCGCCGCACAGATGTTGGTGACGCCTTGTAGCACGTCGTGGCAAGCGCCATCAGGCGTGCCGGGCTGGCTACGCTCGCGGGGGAGGAAGAGGGTTCCCGTCCAGAACAGGTCTCCGGACGACGGTGCACCTGGCCCCACGGTGGGCGCCAAATGTCGGGTGGTAGGTGCGACATATGCCAATGAGTGGCTTATCATTGTGGGAGCCAGTAAGACATCGCCGGTGCCTGGAAACGGGATGAGGCGAAGACATGCACGCCGACGAATCTTACCCAGCTTCGGGGCTCTCCGTGGAGATAACACCCCTACTGCTGCTCTGCGGGGTCTCCGCACGGTCACTAGATGAACAAGTAGCTACATGGTGCTCCTTGAGCTGTTGGCGAGAGAAGGAAGAAGAGCACGGCTTGCTCTCTTCTCCTCCCTATGTGGTGTCTGAGACTAGCAGGGATTGATCTCCCTTTGCATGGATGCCCCGGGGGGTTTATATAGGCCTACCCCCCGGGGGTACAATGGTAATCCGACTGGGCGCGGGGCCCAGCCATCTGTGTCTACGCTCTCTGGCTTCTACGCCGGCTGCTGGGGCCCGCCGGCTAGTGGGTCTCGCCGGCTGCCGGCTCCCTGGTCGATAGGCAGGCCCCACTGTCAGGGCCTTGTCGGCGGCTGGTTACTGTTGCTCAATCTTGGTGGCGAGGGCTTCGCCGAAGTGGGCGTGGCTACAGTGCCGCTGCCCGGTGGGCGATCACTGTAGCCCCACCGCGTCTTGTCTCCTTAATGGGGCGTCTTCTTCGAGGGAGGTGGCAAGCCGACTGTGGGGAGCCGGCTCTATCTTGGGCCGACTGGGAGAGGTCTGGCCGCCTTCGGGTGTCTCTCTGCCCGAAGGGGCCCACCGCCCGTGGGCCATACGGGTAGCCCGTCATGGATGACATCAGGGTCAACGTGGCAACAGTGCTGCGCCGGACGGGTCATGGCCACCCGTACAGCGCACTGTGCCAGGCGTGCTCCAGATTCGGGGGTGGCAGGCTTCACTGTAGCCACGCCCCGTCACATCGCCATTATGTGGATGCAGACTTCGAGGGTACGATCTTGACCGCTTTATGGAAGCCGGCTTCTTGGAGTCGGCCTTCTCACGGCCGGCTTCTCGGAGTCGGCCCTCCCGCGGCTTCTCTTCATGAGGGCTGAAGTCGGGCCGCCTTTCGATAGCCGGCCTAGAGACAGCCAGCAAGGGGAAGGCGGCCTTGCGTCTGGGATTCTTGAGGGCCGAATCGGCTCGTAATTTTTTCAGAAGGGCCAGGGGCTGCCGGCTAGGCTACCCATGGTTATTTACTCCGACACGTTTCCATCGCCTGTTCCGTCCAAGCCCTCCCGATGAACACGGCCACACATTCCGTTCCGACCCAGCCGGTTGGCTCCCACGCGTTCCGTTGCCTCCCGATGAACATGGCGCATTCTGTTGCCTCCCCATGAACACGACGACGATGTTGTTTCTCCGTTCTGACCCAGCCATGTACACGATCCCTGGCCGTAGGTATGCGCGAGTAGGCGTTCGAGACCCCGCCTGTATGTACACATACATGGCCGTATTTTCTTTCTTGCACCCTGGCTGTTGTACGTACGTGTACATGCTACGTGCGCGCCTCTACTACGACACGTACGCGCCTCTACTACGACACGTGCGAACCTCTACAACCACCAGTATATATGTACGTACACGTTCGCGACCAGAATGACAATGCTACGTATGCTTCGACCAGGTGGGTCCCGACTGTCAGGCACTTCCTTGCCTGCGAAGATGTAGCTGGTGGGTCCCAACAGTCAGGGGGCGAATCATTCTTTTTGCCCGGACGCACTTCCTTGCGTGCGAATATGTAGCTGGTGGGTCCCAGCAGTCAGGGGGAAACGTTTTTTCGCGAAATACAGTGGCCCGTCCGGTGAGTCCCAGCTGTCAGGTGGAGGAATCATTATTTTCCGTGTAATAAGGAGGCACTTCCTTGCTGCGGCCGTGGACCCAGCTGTCAGCCTCTCCACGTACAGTCCACGTCCGATGGAAGTCGTTCCTTGACCACATTGACCATGCCGCGCCGAGAGCACCAGGGCGGTGGACGACGGAGAGGCCTAGGAAGGGGACGACAGGGAGCCGGGAAAGACGCAGCAGTGGAAGCCCGCGCGGAGAGGAGTACGAGGGTTCACTGGTTCGGTTGCGGTGTGAGGCTGCCGTTGCCGCAGGGCCTGGCCAGCGGTGGGAATAGTAGGGGCGGTGAGGCCTCCGCGGCAGCACAGCCGACCACGGGAGGCAGGAGCATGTGGCACGACCGGCACTGCTTTGGGCGGCTGGAGCAAGAAGACCAGAGGTTGAAGAAGCACTACGGTCGTTGGATGGACATCGTACGGTCACTGGAGCTAGAATCGTTCATATTGACTAAAGTTGACAAAGGCCCCCGTCCCAATCACTTAGTAGGCCCACAAGTTAGCCTCCCACCATGGTGGGTCCCAGCTAGCAGGGGGAGTATTCATTTTTCTGTGCGTAATAAGGAGGCACTTCCGGTGGGTCCGAGCTGACAGCGGGGGGAATGTTTTTTGCGAAATACGCTGGCCCGTCCGGTGGGTCCCAGCAGTCAGGGGGAAAAGTTTTTTTCGCGAAATAAGGTGGCCCGTACGATGGGTCCCTGCTGTCAGGTGGAGGAATAATTATTTTGCGTGTCATAAGGAGGCACTTCCTTGCGGCCGCCTGGACCCATCTGTCAGCCTCTCCACGCGCAGTACTCTTTCGATGGAAGTCGGTCGTTGACCACGTTGACCAGGCCACACCGAGAGCACCAGGGCGGTGGTCTAGACGACGGCGAGGCCTAGGAAGGGGACGATGCGGAGCCGGGGAAGACGCAGCAGTGGAAGCCCGCGCAAAGAGGAGTACGAGGGTTCACTGGTTCGGCTGTGGTGTGAGGCTGCCATCGCCGCAGAATAACAGGGGGTGTGGCCTGACCAACGGTGGGAGTAGTACGGGGCGGTGAGGCCTCCGCGGCATCATAGCCGGCCACGGGAGGCAGGAGCACGCGACACGACCGACACTGCTTTGGGCGGCTGGAGCAAGAAGACCAGAGATTGAAGAAGCACTACGGCCATTGGATGGACATCGTACGATCACTGCAGCTAGAATCGTTTATATTGACTAAGTTGACAAAGCCCTTGGTACTCGTCAACTTAGTAGGCCCACGGCTCGAATTTGGCAGAGAACATATAGCCCATTTGCGATTTGTAAGAATGTACAACCCATTTTTTAATTCTAATGGAATTTACTACGGCCCATTTACAGTTTGTTAAAAGTACAACCCAACTTCTAGCTAGGACAACGATTAATAATTTCAAACAACCGCTCAAAACAGAATTCAAAAAAATCCCACATTTTGATGGGATCCGAAATATTTTTATCCGAAATTTCTAGTCAGGTTAAATATAATTTCAAAATAAAGTTGTATTATGTTAAAATCCAACGAAATATTGCGCGCGCAACAAGTAATGAAATTAAAATTTTCAAATTCCAAAAATAATATATTTTTCAAACTAATTACGTGTTTGGTGCATAGTAACTGTCCAGTTATTATAGTTACATCCCATTTATTATTTCTTAAATTCCATTTTCTTGTTAAGCCTAATGCATACCTCCTAGGAAAGTTTGCATCCCAGCGGGGCGGAGAATAACAAGTTGACCCGGATATTGTGTACAACTATCGTCCCAGTTGCATTGCTGATGTTGAAAAAAAGGCCTATGTAGTACAGTACAACCAAACATGGTTACTCAGCCCACATTCAGCGACGCCGGAAAGGCCCAAACAAGGCTTCTTTACAACTTTTTGAAGTCACTGAGCTCAATTAATAATTTAAGAAAAAAGTTAGATTACAGTGGAACCTAATTAAAAGCTGTCACGAGCAAATAAATAATTCAATGGGTCCCACTTGTGCGTGTGTGCGTGTGTGTGTGTGAGAGAGAGAGAGAGACCTATCGGTCGATGCTCGTAAATACACCTTTCAGCCATATGCATTGCTGATGCTCAGTAAAAACTTATATAGTTGACACAATCATATAGAACATCATAGCACACTGAACTTGCATACAAAAATTTCATGCAGGCGGCACAATCAGGATGGAAGCAGTGGATCGCTACGGGAAGGGCTATGTTGAAACCAATGAAGTTGTACATAACAGTTCGTCGTCTTTATCAATGACGGGGAAATATCTTGAATGTTGTGCAAAGAAAACAGACAGACAACACAATAAGTTCTGCTAGCACATTAAGTTGACGTACATTCCTTTCTAAAAAAAGTTCAGGTACAAAATTAGAACATGTCACAATCAAATGTACTGGCATATCAGTGCTTCACACCCATAGCTCGGATTTAACTAGTATCTGACAAGATTCAGTTGTTACCTCAAATTAGAGCACATCCAGGAAGCCAGCCCTGCCTCTTCTCCCAAAGAAGCAGTGGCCTCTGCCGCGCGATGGAGTAGGCCATGTTCCATCCATCGTTCCGAGCAACACGGGGAAAGTCTGACGTTGACTCCTATAATGGACATCATCGATGGACCCTGGCACCAGCGGCGGCGGCAGGACTTCGATTGATGGATTGACCACTTCTTCGACATGCATGAACACTCGATATAGGTACATCTCTAACGTGGTCCGCGACGGCCTTAGTGGCGACGAATAGTACAACCCCGGTTCCTGCACCGGTATCTCAACACCAATCACCTTCGGTATGGTGGATGGCTTCTTCATCCATGCCATAACCGTCAGAGCCCAGCTGTCTGGAGGAACAAACATACTTACGAGCTCACCTCCAAGGTCGTTGATAAGCTCGTTCATGGACTCGTTGTTCCAAGGACGTCGAGGCATGCCGTGGAAGGTAAGCTTTGTTAAAAACTCAAGCTCAGAGGGCACTGAGCCCCATCCTGGGTGCCACCGATCAAAGCTCACCAGCACGCCATCGCAGAACAAACGCCGGGAAGATTCGAACACACGACTACAGTCGAAAGTTGTCCGGAACCTGACGAAGAAATCAGCCGGTGGCGGACAGACTTCGACGAGCAAGTCACTTATTTGGATGCCGTGCACAATGCCAAGAGCTTTGACAAGGTCGTCCGGCGAGACGGGAGGCCGTTCGCCATTGATGGTTACCATCAACACTTTGCTGGCAAACTGGTCGTCAAGCGTCGCCATGCCACTGTTGAGCGATAGCACGCAACGACCGAAGGCAGGACGGACCTCAGGATCTCCAGCTCGGAGATCCGCGTTGACCGGCGACATGATAGTGCGCTTGAGTACAAGGAGTACAGGAGGGGGATTTGGGGGAACTGGAGTAGGAATCGAGATTCCAGAGGTGGGGGAGGGGCAGGAGACTGGGGATGAAAAGGTAGCATGAATTTCGAGCACGCGCCAATATGCTCTCGGCGCGCAAGCGCACGAAAACACCGGTGGCGCCCACATGTCGGCCTAAGAGTCCTTATTCTTTCTTTTTTGGAGAGCCCAGCCTTTTTTCAGGATCTTTTGAGAGCCCGACCTGAGAGTCATAATTGACATGTTAGGCATTGCGTTACTACTCGACCCATATTCAATGACACCTCACTGGCCCAAACAAGTGTACTTCATCGAAAAGACACTGAGCTCAAATTATATAACTTGAAAAAAGGATATATACTCTGAACACTGGAGAATGGTGATGCCCTCATTTAGCCCACCAGTAATTCGAGATAATAAACAGTTCGAAACAATGATATATACAACATTCAAACACTGACTAGTGACTACTACTGACATAAACAACAAGACATGATAGTTCATAAGAAGTCTTGCTACACCACCAAAACGCACCCATCTGCAGCGCTCAGACTCTCGTGATCCAGACGATAATGACATTCTAAACAGAAGCAACTATTACATAGTAAGAGTGACCTATACAAGGATGACCAAATGACAAGGAATATGCATAACGAAAGAAAGAACTACCCATCCAAAACCAGCAGCAAAGACAACAAAGTCATTCGAAGAGATGATCCAACACCATCATAATTTGTAGCCCTGCTTCAGCGACCAGTGATCCGGAGACACCAGTACTCCACCCTTTCAATGCAACAGCCCAATTACCTATCAACATGAAGGCTTGAACCACATCACTGCCTATCGTAATTGAGACATCCAAGGATCAAAGTTAATTCGGATGCCTTTGTCATTCTCACCTTGTTTTGGTTGCAGTCTGTATCATTGACAATCAGGGGAGTTTGCTCCCGAACTCCTAGGGCTCACCGTGTAGACACAGTTTTCCATAGCAAACAGAGCCTCTCTACCATCAAGGTCCTTGCCAACGATGATCTCCAGGTTAATCGGATAATTGAGTCCGAGAAACAGAGAGTGTGAACCAAGGCTGTTTACCTGCCTCCAACTAAAAAATCCTAAAGGCCCCAACAAGCTGGTATCCTGCTCAAAGACATAACAACCACTGTCCGGATACTCACGTATTACACGGTGCTTGTATACAGTGGGGTTTTTTGCAATATAACTTTTCTGGCTCATGTGTTCGAATGATCATTAGTCTTTTGTCGTCATCTGATCGAGCGAGGAACCAGTTGTGCTTCCCTGTTTTTGGCAAAGGTGGTGTGATTACAAAGGGCAGTAACTGTAGGGACACTGCATCATATCAAAAAGGACAGGCATTGTTAATGTAAGATCAGCATTGTTCAGAGTATGAGTAGGATAATGCAAGAAACAGCATTGATATGTCCCTGTTGGAACTGGGAGGAAAATACAGGGAAATGTATACTGGGTTCGAAAATATAGAAGTGCCATGCATGGTTATACTCATGTTATCTCGCAATCGATTCTTCACAGGAAACTACCATGTCATGCATGTTATGTAATCATGTTCTGTCCTCACAAACAAATTCTTCAAGGTAACTAACAGACCATGCATTGTTATATACTCGTGTTCTGTGGGCAAAAATTTTGTGAGGATATTATTCTAGCCATTGATTGCTAAAGGGCGAATATAGGTATGTACACATGGTAAGCATTGCAGGATTTCACTATTTCCAAATATAGAGTTCTCCATATGCGCATTTACTTCCCTAATGTATGGTTAGATGAAACCAACAGTGTGGTGCATGTTTCTACAATCTTCTGCAAAACAAGGTTCGTCCAACTGATGTAGTAATCTAGATGACTTGGACCGCGATGGTAATACTCTATATAATCCAACGGAGGAAGGATAATCTCATGGGAGGTCTGGAAGTTCACGAGCACCAACTTTTTACCATCTTCTCTGAAGGCAGCCATCCAGTGGGAGTTCATGCCAACCTAGTACATACCTGCCAAGAAGTTTCGGCGATGGTGATCGGATCGATGTCGAGGGAAATGATGTACGGCGACCCACTACATACCTGCAAAGAAGTTTCGGCTAATGGAGATCGGATTGAAGTCGAGGGGCATCATGCACGCCTCCGTATCATGGTGAGCCAATCTCACAAGACCAGATAGCAGCAAGCATGGTGTCTTGAAAAGCTTAGGCCTTGCTTCGATGATGGTCGTGTGCATGTCCCTCGAGCATGCAGCCAGCCGCAGGGCACTCAACATATCCATACACGAACAACAGAGGTCGAGGATGTCACTGGGGAGATTGCTCCAATCGCGGCTCATATGGATGTTGTGCGGTTCGCGTTCGGCCATGGTGGAGTTTGGAAGGGGGCTTGATTTACAGGGGAGAAGGATGTCGGTGCTAGAGCGGCTAGCGAGGGAATAGTGGTACTAGGGGAGGCGAGTGAGGCGACGGTACACGGGGGCACAGTGAGATGGAGACGGAAACGGAGACGGAGAAGGAGATGGAGATGGAGTGGTGCTATGGGAGCAGAGAGGGAGACGAGGCGAGGCGCCAATGTGCTGTATAGCGGCGGTAACAGACTGCACAGTGCACAGGGTGGGGCTGACTTTGGTAACCGAACATGCCGCCTGGACTAGTGACAGGCGAGGGTGTTGTCACTTCACTGTGAGGACCGGATGAATAGTATTTTGACCATCAAGTGTACCACAGTTGTACTACTACTACTAGTAGTAGTAGTAGTAGTAGTAGTAGTAGTAGTAGTAGTAGTAGTAGGAACATAAGTACTCTAGTATTGTATAGAGGAAATAGGTCTCCCGTGCTAGCATGCTTGTTCACTTCATCGTCCAGGTATCATCCATATTACGAGCAGAACCAAATTCCCGTGCATGCCCAATCAACGCCCTGCCGCGATGCATGCAGTGGTCGTTCTGGTGCATCAAGGACGGCATGCAGATCGTTCCACACTTGAGAAGAGGAAAATGGAAAGGTAGAATGCGGCAGCAGAGGAAGAGAATGCTGGCTAGCGAGGTTGGGAGGGGATCGAGCAGGAAGTTAATGCTCCATGCCTAAAGGTTTTGGGAAAACCTGATTTTCATAAAGTGACTTATACTCACCTAAACGGAGGGAGTATTCCTTAACCAGAGAATGTTGTGTCTCCCACTCACGCGCTCAAAAAAAACTATGACACATTTTTTATATATTTGCATAGGTCCCACCTATCAGGAAGGATGGGCACGTACACAGACAGGTACGACTCATCAGTCTACCCGCATGGCCTTTTCGTTTAGTCTACCTAGCCGTCTAATCAACTACCTCCACGCCACTTCTCCCATTTACTTCTCCATCGGGAACCGATTCTCCTCGGCTTCTTCACCTCCCCTTCGTCTTCATTTGCATCCAAACCCCACTGCGTTCACATTGTTTTAAGCTCTTTAAATAATCATCTACTACTTCAGTTAGACTAGCCATCTAATCCTAATTCTCCAAACCTCTTTAAATAATCATCTACTACTTCAGTTAGACTAGCCATCTAATCCTAATTCTCCAAACCTCTTTAAATAATCATCTACTACTTCAGTTAGACTAGCCATCTAATCATATCACTGCCCTGCCCTGCCTTTCCTTCGCTGACAGGTGGGACCCATGCTTATGGGTCCCACATGTCAGTGACAGAATGGTCGGATTGTTCATGTCAGGGGATCCTCATCCCCCCGACGTTCTCCTCATCCCTCTCGGCCCCACCGCTCCTCTGCCTTTGTGTGCATGACATGCGGGCCAGCTAAACTGCGGCGACCATCAACTTTCTACCACAGACACACCCAATTGGACGCAGTTTGCCTGCTCTGCTGCTGTGCTCCGATCCATACTCCCGCACCATCGAATTTTCATCCAGCGACTGTGAGGGAGTCCTAGATTAGGGGGTATCTGGATAGCCGGACTATAACCTTTGGCCGGACTATTGGACTATGAAGATACAAGATTGAAGACTTCGTCCCGTGTCCGGATGGGACTCTCCTTGGCGTGGAAGGCAAGCTTGGCAATACGGATATGTAGATCTCCTTCCTTGTAACCGACTCTGTGTAACCCTAGCCCCCTCCGGTGTCTATATAAACTGGAGGGTTTAGTCCGTAGGACACAATAACAACAATCATACCATAGGCTAGCTTCTAGGGTTTAGCCTCTCTGATCTTGTGGTAGATCTACTCTTGTACTACCCATATCATCAATATTAATCAAGCAGGAGTAGGGTTTTACCTCCATCGAGAAGGCCCGAACCTGGGTAAAAACATCGTGTCCCTTGTCTCCTGTTACCATCCGCCTAGACGCATAGTTCGGGACCCCCTACCCGAGATCCACCGGTTTTGACACCGACATTGGTGCTTTCATTGAGAGTTCCACTGTGTCGTCGCCAGAAGGAAGGATGTCTCGTCTCATCTTTAAAGATGGTACTACTGTTGGGGGAGCTTTGGCTGTCGGCCAAACTGTCCGGCTAGGCGGTTTCATCATGACCGCCTATTCGGCCGCCGCGCCGACGATGACTTCTCGGGTCATCAAAAACAGCCTCCACGTCAAATCAGCACTCGCCGAACAGATGGATCCAATGGAGCTCGCTTCCTTAAACGAGCTCTTGGATCGCATCGCCGCCTTGGGAGTCGCTACGGACTATGATCGGATTGGGCTTAAACCCGATCAAAGGGAGATTAACTCTCCACCAGTCACCCATCATATTGCAGTGGTGGAGGAACAATGCGGGGACCTTTCCTCTACCTTGAGGATCAACTATGTCCGGATTCCCGAGCTCTCCGAGCCGGATGCCCGTTCGCGGGAGGACAACGTCCAATCCCTGAACTTAGAGTCAGGCAGCGGGCCAGGATTATCGGGTAACACCCCGGAATCGGAACTTCCAAAATTGGAAACTCCTCGGCCCCTGGATCCCAGATCGGGTAAGGGTTCGGATTCAATTCCACCCACCCACCCAAACATAAGCGATCTTTCCCACATCAGGCAAGAGCCCCAGGAAACAGTACATCACTATTGGGCCAGATTCCTCCTTGCGATGAACAAGGTTAAGGACTGTCACGAGGAAGACGCAATCCTATTTTTCTGCAATAATTGCACGGACAAGGGAATCCTTAACGCCATAAATCACCGTGAGATAACACGCTTCACTGACTTGGCGTCCATAGTACGAAAGTACTGTGCGATGGAAAGTGCCTGGAAAAGCGAAACAAACTTTTGGGATAAATCCGGCCCTGAATACAAACCCAGTCCGAAATAAAAGGGTGCATTATCACAATACACCCGGGTCAACTACCAAAAAGCAAAAACCCTCTACAGGGCATGGAACCGTACTGGAGGGATGGCTCAACGGACCCTGCAAAATTCATAGTACAGAAGGCGCCACAGCAACACATAGCCTTAGAGCATGTTGGATACTCCGACAGGTAGCCAAAAGTGGCGAGGATCTTCTCATCCCAGAGGCCACAGAGCACCATCCCAGGGATAACAATACGATATTATCAGTCTTTGAGACCTTTGCATCAAATAATAGGCGAAAGAGAACGCTCCGCAGCCTTGCCGAAATCTACTATGTGGCAACAATAAATCCATGGAGTGACACGGCTATTACCTTCAATGCCAGTGATGAACCTCAGTTCCGAACAGCCCGAGCACCAGCTGCATTGGTCCTCAGTCCAATTGTGGACGGCTTTCGACTCACCAAGGTGCTCATGGACGGCGGCAACGGATTAAACCTCGTCTATGAGGAAACCCTTCAAAAAATTGAAATAGACTGGAACCGCATCGAGCGAAGCAGCACAACCTTTAGAGGAATAATCCCCAGTCAAGAAGCGCGCTGTACAGGCAAAATCACACTAGATGTGGTGTTCGGCACGCCGGAGAATTACAGGTCCGAAGAGATTACGTTCCAAGTGGCCCCGTTCAATAGCGGATACCACGCCCTTCTAGGGCGGGAGGCATTCACACTCTTCCAAGCCATACCCCATTACGGGTACATGAAGCTCAAAATGCCCGGGCCAAACGGAATCATCACTCTCGCTAGCGATCCGGACACAGCACTCCGTGCCGAAAACAAGACAGCCGCATTGGCCCTCGAGGCATTATCTGAAGCCCTCGCGGCCAAGGAACTGACTGCACTACGCTCCACGGTGGATAGGGACGACATGATACTTGATAAGAGATCCAAGTCTACCTCCTTTAAACCAGTGGATGAAACAGTCAAAATCCAAGTCCATCCAACGGACCCTACAAAAACAGCCACTATTGGGGCACGGTTAAGCCCTGCCGTGGACGCCGCACTACGAGATTTCCTGCGCGAGAATTGGGACATATTCGCCTGGCATCCCTTAGATATGCCAGGAATCCCACACAGGCTGGCCGAGCACAGCCTCAATATCCTAAAAGGATTCAAGCCGGTCAAGCAGGCTCTTCGGCGTTTCTTTGAGCCTAAGAGACAAGCTATGGGAGAGGAACTAGCCAAGTTATTGGAGGCCGGATTCATTAGAGAAATAAAACACCCGGACTGGCTAGCAAACCTGGTGATGGTACCAAAGAAGGATAAATCCCGGCGCTTGTGCGTCGATTTCAAGGACCTCAACAAGGCCTGCCCAAAGGATCCCTTCCCCTCCCCTGCATCGATCAAATTATCGATGCTACCGCAGGACACGACTCATTGTGTTTCCTCGACGCATACTCCGGCTACCACCAAATTAAGATGGTGGAGCCCGACCAAGCCGCAACAGCATTCATCACACCATACGACCCCTTATGCTTCAACACAATGCCCTTTGGGCTCAAAAACGCCGGCGCAACATATCAGCGCATGATTCAGACATGTCTGGCAAACTAGATCGACAAAACAGTGGAGGCATACGTAGATGATGTGGTCGTCAAAACCAAGCATGTCGACTCTCTAGTAGACGACTTGAGACTCACATTCGATAACCTCCGAACATATGACATCAAGCTCAACCCGGAAAAATGTGTTTTCGGCGTGCCTGCCGGAAAGCTCCTGGGCTTCATTGTATCCGGCAGAGGAATTGAAGCAAATCCGGCCAAGATCCAAGCTCTGTCACAGTTGGATATCCCAACAGACCTCAAACAAATCTATAAATTAACCAGATGTGTGGCGGCTCTAAGCCGCTTTATCTCCCGCCTGGGAGAAAAGGCATTACCCCTTTATCGCCTCCTACGGTGCACCGAACACTTCGAGTGGACGGATGCCGCCACAGCCAGATTGGAAGAAATAAAAGCCATATTAGCAACCAACCCATTCCTGGCCGTGCCAAACATTGGCGAACCAATGTTGTTATACATTGCGGCAACCCATCAAGTTGTGAGCGCAGTGCTCGTCGTCGAACAAGAAACGGACGGACATAAATTCCCCCTTCAAAAGATGGTCTATTATGTATCCACTATCCTTACTCCATGCAAGTCACGGTACCCGCATTATCAAAAGATAGCATACGCGGTATTCATGGCATCCCGGAAACTGTGACACTACTTTCAAGAGTGTTCGATAACAGTTGCCTCGGAAGTGCCACTTAATGATATTATAAACAACCACGACGCCACGGGTAGGATTGCCAAATGGGCCATTGAGCTCCTCCCATTCGACATAACTTACAAGCCGCGGTGAGCCATTAAGTCGAAAGTACTGGCCGACTTTGTCGCTGAATGGACGGAAGCCGAACTCCCTAAAGAGTACAGCGCGTATTCCAACTGGATCATGCACTTCGACGGCTCCAAAATGTTGGCTGGTCTAGGGGCTGGCGTCATTTTGACGTCCCCAACCGGAGATACAGTTCAATACGTACTCTAGATAATGTATACGGACTCCAACAACACAACCAAATATGAGGCCCTTTTACATGGTCTCCGGATGGCAGTATCCATGGGCATTCAACGCCTAGAGGTGCGGGGGGGATTCGAACCTCGCAATATCCCAAATAAATGGAGACTTTGATGCCAAGGATCTGAAAATGGCGGCCTATCGCAACGCTGTCCTAAAAATGTCAGCTTGGTTCGAGGGGCTCGAATTTCACCATGTAGCCCAGGAAAACAATCAGGCGGCAGATGTCCTCGCACGCATCGGTGCAAAATGCGATGCAGTCCCCCCAACATCTTTTTGGAGAGGCTGTTCAAGCCATCTGTGGTATGGGAAGGGGAACCCAACAATAACAGCCCGGACCCAACCGCAATGCCCGATACCGAACACTCTGACATAATCGGAGGCTCTGCCACCGAAATAACATCTTCAGCCCACGTTATAATGGCCGTCATCGCCCCATGGACAGAACCATTCCTGGCCTACCTAACTAGGCAGGAACTCCCCGAGGACCAAAATGAGGCACACTACATAGTGCGGCGATCTAAAGCCTATAAGGTCCATGAGGGAGAGCTTTATAAGAAAAGCACCACCGGAGTCCTTCAAAGGTGCATCTCCGAAGAGGAAGGGCGGAAGCTTCTGGCTGAAATTCATGCCGGACTCGAAGGCCACCATGCTGCATCCCGGGCCCTTGTAAGCAAGGCCTTCCGTACAGGTTTTTATTGGCCGGCGGCCCGGGCAGACGCTCAGGACTTAGTCCAACGTTGCGTTGGTTGCTAACTTTTTGCAAACCAAAGCCATATGCCACCCACCGCCCTCCAAACAATCCCCATTACCTGGCCCTTCACGGTCTGGGGGCTCGACATGGTTGGACCCCTTAAAGGGGAAACCCACAAGAGGAAATACTTGCTGGTCATGGTGGATAAAATCACCAAATGGATAGAAGCCAAACCTGTTAAAACGGTCGAATTCGGACCGGTGATAGACTTTATATCCGGGGTTGTACACTGTTATGGCGTCCCCACAGCATCATCACATATAACAGCATGAACTTCACGGCCGACGAGGTAAAACTCTGGTGCAAAAACATGGGCATCAAGCTCGATTATGCTTCCGTCTATCACCCACAAACTAACGGTCAAGTCGAGTGAGCAAATGGTCTTATCATGAGCGGCATCAAACCCAGACTAGTGTGGTCCCTAAAGGAATCTAACACGCACTGGGTAGAGGAGCTCGACTCCGTACTCTGGGGGCTGCGGACCACGCCGAATCGCACTACCAGATACACACCATTCTTTATGGTATACCACGCAGAGGCGGTTCTGCCCTGCGACATAATTCATGACTCACCTCGAGTGCACATGTACGAAGAAAGAGAAGCCGAGCTCGATCGGCAGGACAGTTTGGACGCCCTGGAGGAGGAGCGTGATATGGCAAAAGCCCGTTCCGCATTCTATCAACAGCAGGCTCGAAGATACCAAAGCAGAGAAGTACGGGCCAAAACTTATAATGTTGGCGAGTTAGTTCTACACCTACCGGAGAAGAAAAAGGACAAACTCAAGCCCAAATGGGAGGGTCCCTTCATTATTTACCAAGTTCTGACTGGTGGAGCGTACCGTCTGCGGGACGCATCGGATAATCGACTCAAGCCGAACCCATGGAACGCAGCCAGACTCCGAAGATTCTACGCCTAGCACCAGACTCTGTGTTCGTCTCCTTCCTCTGTCCACTTTTTACTATCTGCCCTTTATTTCTCTCGTTCTCCCCTTCTTTTCTCTCACAGCCTTTAAGGGCCAATTTGTGCCCTATTTGCGCACAATGGACGCGCTATCCGCGCTCATTATACGTGGGGGCTTCTCTCACAGAAGCTTATTTATCTATACGGGCTTCATGCCGAGCACATGTGCCATTCTTCCGCATGTACCTTTTATTCACCATTATATGCATCGATATGACTTAAGTTTTGGCCAAGCTGGGTTGCCTGGCTCTTGTATTTATGCCCTATGTTCCCGTTAATTCGGCTAGGGCATAAGGGGAGCACCTCTGTGATTGTTACTACCGGGTCAGCCGGATGTGTACCTCAGACTGGGTGAAGCCAAAAGCAAGCGTTCTTAAGGGAATATTCGGTCAGTGAACAAAAGATGATTTTTTTACTTATTTATATATGTGCCCCCAGATGCTCTTTTCTGCGTCTCTTTTCACAGTACGGACATGCACTTTAGGGCATGCGAACCTAGGGAAAGGAACCCCTAACGGAACTATTCTCCCTGGAAGATGTTTCTTACTAACCATGTAATATAACATAACTAGTTGGGCACTTGTCTGTTCAAGCACTAATGAACCCTACGCCTTGTTTCCATGCATGCCCCGGTTCTTACATAACCGAGAGGGTATTCGAATACACTCCGGACTATCGGGTCCCGAGGTTGAAGCGGAAAGGTCCGCCATGACAAATGATCTACAATCCGGCTAGAAGGCATTATACATGTAAATTTAATTACATAGTCAATTTGACTAGTTAAATTCCTCTTCTATAACATCCAACAAGCTGTCTAGTCTACAGTCCTGTTGGGAATACTTTGCAGCCAATTCTACTTGCTCGTACACTAAGCTCACGGGGATCTCTTTCCCATCGGGCCCCACAGGTCCGACCTCGGCCATTTGGTTTGGGTCGGCCTTGGTATACCGTGTCTTCACCATGGCCCAAGCTTCCCTGGCACCTTGATGGCAGGCCGATATCTTCCATAATCGAAAGCGCCGCCGCGCTCCCTTAAGCTTCTCCGCAAGCTCTCCAAGACCTTCAGACAGGGAGTCGGATGGCCATAAGGCCTGGGCAACACCTCGCATCACCCGCCGAACTCGTTCGTGCAGTTGCGATAGCTCTGGTAGAAGATCACCCGCAGACCCGGGCATCTCATCCACGGGACGACCCGTCAGCATACCTACAGACATAACTCTGTTAGCAGGCTTCTTCGCCGAACTCTTTTTAACAAGTTCGTTCAAGCACTTACTGAAAATGCCGCATCGAAGCCACTGATTCTCCTTCACGGAGTCCGGCAGTTGGGCAGGAACATCCTTCAGTTCCACGCCCAGCTGGGTGTTGGCATCCTGGAGATTATTTTTCTCCTGCCTAACCCTCGTAAGCATGCTCTCGCCGGCCTTTAGCCGGCGTAAGAGATGTTGCTCATCCGGATTTCCTCCGGCGTCATCTGCAATATTTGTTATCAGATGTGCACATATGCCGCACTCTATATGGTATCTATCATTTTAAATATGTGTTACTAGAGGGGGTCTTCTTGGACTTCTCTTCGGCGGCCAGTGCGGCCTGAAGTTGGGCCTTACACTCTTCAAGCTCATGGGACAATTGGGTATTCTTTTCTGTAAGAACCTGCATAACAAATGATCCTTAAATTAGTTATTCTAACTATTTCAAGTCTCAGGGGCTACTACTATATATAATCATCAAATTCTCTCACCCGTATATCCTTTACATATTGGTCCGTGGCTCTGGCTAGACCATTCTGAGCAGCATGGAGGTACGCGTCTCCCGAGTTGAAGGTGTCAAATGCCTCTTGGGAGAAACAAGCGTCACAGAGAACGACTCGGCGACGCATGTGGTTCATGGCGTTCTCCACCTTGGAATTTGTGGCAGAGATTTTGTTTGCATCCTCTGTCGGAGGAGCATCCGGCGTATGCCTCGTATTCGCTCCCGCTTCCGGGTCCGACCATGGAGCCTGACTGGTGGAGGCATGATGGGCGACCTCTTCGGATATAGTCTGGCGAGCGTTCTTCTTCCTAAGAAAGCACGAGAATTAATATGCCTTTAAAAATGATACCATGGAGTGAGGTGGCACGCCATACCGCTGCGCCGGTGTCTCAGTCCGGACTGCATTTCTTTTTGGCCTGCCCGGCCTCGCAGCCCCTTGCTGGCTTGTCGCCGCGGGCTCAGCATGACGTCCTGAGGGCCTCCCTGTAAAACACCGTTGGTATACGGTAGGCAAAGTGCACAAGGATGAATCCTTTTCAAAATATTGGGACTTTGGTCTCAGTTACCTGCGAAGCTGGGAGCAGCCCAGGGTAATCGGCCGTAATGGCCACCAAGGCCTCGTCACTACTTAATTGGTAAAACACCCTATCAATTAGTTCCACAAATATGTTTGGATCCTCTTGGGAGGCCGGGTCGAGGGATCGCTCTGGATCCTCTGGTTGTGGAGGTGGGCTGTTGATCTCCCTTACAGCCTTATGTAGCTCCTGCGTTGAAATCGCAAGGT
This sequence comes from Triticum aestivum, assembly GCF_018294505.1. Taxonomy (NCBI): domain Eukaryota; kingdom Viridiplantae; phylum Streptophyta; class Magnoliopsida; order Poales; family Poaceae; genus Triticum; species Triticum aestivum. The sequence continues at coordinate 504,143,233 of NC_057797.1, forward strand.
AAAATACTTAACTATGGGAATATGGGAACAGATGGACATGAAAGGTGTTGACTTACCCAGCTCAGAGGATTATACATAGAAAATCCGCCATGTGGATTGACGCGGAGGAATTCCTCCTCATCTCCCTTGTACAAATCGGACAAGATTTTTGCTAGAGCAGCGGTCGAGTCCGGCCCCTTGCGGCCGCAGCGGGTGGCGTCATCCTCCCCGTTGAAATCCCACATGGGGTGGCCTCTATATTGAAGCGGCTGCACCCCACGCATAATGCACATTTCCATGACTTCGATCATGGTCAGTCCGGAATGAGCCAACAACTTTATCCGGCTCATCAAGTAAAGGACGTCTTCGTCATCTTCTTCCTGGGGGGCTCCGTGGGCGCCAGCTCAGGCGTTTCTTCAAAGGAGCATTATCGAACTCAGGAAGGCCGATCCGAATAGGATCTGGAAGGGCGACGTCTTCTATATAAAACCACTCTGAAGGACAGTCTTCGGACGCCTTCTTCGGGGTTCCGGATAGATATCCGGTCCCGGCGATGCGCCATACTTCGGCTCCGCCCACTTGATATATTAACCCCCTCTAAGAACGGGGCACAAGGCAGAACAACTTCTTCCACAGTGTGAAATAAGCCTCGCAACCCAAAAACAACTCGCAAAGGGCTACGTAGCCCGCGATATGTAGTATGGATGCAGGGGTAAGGCTGTGCAACTGGAGGGCGTAGAACTCCAGGAGCCCCCGGAGAAATGGATGAATTGGAAATCCGAGTCCTCTTATCAAATAGGGGACAAGGCATACCCGCTCTCCCTTAGAGGGATTGGGAAAGCTCTCCGCTTGCTCTCCACCATTGTAGGTGGCGAGCCCGGCTCGAACTGGGACCATATACGCTGGGGGGAGAAATCCTTGGGTCTGAAGCTTCACCAGTTGGATGTGCGGGACGGAACACCTCTCCCAATCTCCAGGCTTGGGGCTGGGGGAACGAGAGGAGGAGCTGCGTCGATTGGCCATGATGGAATGGATTTCTTTCGGGTGCGCTCCGATGAATGCTCGCTAAGGGAGGATGGTGTGGTTTGGATCTAAATCCCCGTCTCTTTAATAGACAGCTCATTTGCATAGCTAGGGGGTAAATGTAAAAACACCCTGGCTCTTCACATTCGCTTGACACGTGGAAGGTGGCCATTATTGGGCGTAGAAGCCAAGGAGCGCAGCATTACGAGAAGCCGGACACTATTTAACAGGTATTCGGGATTTGGAGAAGAACCGGCCTTGCAATGTCGATGACAATCTGCGTGCCGGACTCATCGTCATTGAAGCCTGGTTCGGGGGCTACTGAGGGAGTCCTGGATTAGGGGGTATCCAGACAGCCGGACTATAACCTTTGGCCGGACTGTTGGACTATGAAGATACAAGATTGAAGACTTTGTCCCGTGTCTAGATGGGACTCTCCTTGGCGTGGAAGGCAAGCTTGGCAATACGGATATGTAGATCTCCTTCCTTGTAACCGACTCTGTGTAACCCTAGCCCCAACCGGAGGGTTTAGTCCGTAGGACACAATAACAACAATCATACCATAGGCTAGCCTCTAGGGTTTAGCCTCTCTGATCTCATGGTAGATCTACTCTTGTACTACCCATATCATCAATATTAATCAAGCAGGAGTAGGGTTTTACCTCCATCGAGAGGGCCCGAACCTGGGTAAAAACATCGTGTCCCTTGTCTCCTGTTACCATCTGCCTAGACGCATAGTTCGGGACCCCCTACCCGAGATCTGCCGGTTTTGACACCGACAGGCTATGACACATTTCGTCTCGGGCATCAATCCTCAGTTGGAGTACTTATGTACTACAGGTAGTACCCGCCGGTGTGGCCATCTACGCCTCGTAACGCCCCGACGCCCAGCTGTGGCACCCTCGCCATGGCCATGCCACCACCGGCCGGTTCATCTCGAACGAGTGAGTCGCGAACCACGCCACCACCATGAGAATGACATGTGGGCCAGCCGCATTTAAGGTCCGCATGTCATTGACTCATAAGCCGGGCACTAAGCCACTGAAGTTCGGTCCTGTGGGCCCCGAGAGGGAAATGTAACTCCTGCGGCAGGCCTTGTGGTGCTCCCGCAGTATGAGCTCGTGCCAAAACTGGAATTTGTTTCTTACTACTGCCAACTAGTACTAGTAAGGTACACGTGCATTGCACGCATGAGATTCTGGTGGTTTGTGCATTATGCTTCTACATGTGGAGCTTTCTGGATTCTAAGATGTGGCAAAATCTGGTGGAATGTAAGGTTAGGCAAGTTTGATTAACTTAGGTGAGTGTTTGGTTCAAGCCACACCTTAGGCAAGCCACACTAAGGCCCCACATGACATACACACAAAAATGTGGCAAGATTCCCTTAGGCTTGCCAACTTGTGGCTCTCATTTTGAAGAACTAATAACTTTGCCTAAGCCTAGTTGTGGCAAAGTTAGTCATGAATTAAGTTCAACCATGGAGTCTTCTAGATTATACATGTGGCAGAATCTGGTGGATGATATCCAACGGCCAGTAGTGCTCGGATTTGCCATCTTTGTACCGTCGGATTGGCTTCATCCAACGACCAACTTTCAAAGTGTTTCACACACTATATAGGGGTATAGATATAGATGTGCCGATCCGTTGCAATGGATCCAAAGTATATCTATTTAGTGGAGTGCACTCTAAACACATTATCTATTTATTTTTCTTTAACCTTCCGTAGCCATGCAACCAAGCCACATAAGCTTCATGGGTGCCCCCCACATCATATTATTCATACTACGTTGATTGAAAAAAAGATAAATCACCCAAAACAAGATCTTCCCATTTTTTGTTCCTACGATGTTGTGTCGTGCACGTACCTACTAGTTGTATGGTGGTAGTACTAGTAATATAGTATTAGGAGTACAAACTTGGTACTAGTAGGAGTAGTACTAGTACGGAATGCTCCTACTCTATCAACAAGCCCCGTCTGACACCAAATTTCTTGGCTTCCGTGCTACAGCTAGATCTTCCCCTCGTTTCTGTTTTCCAACCTGGCGGCGGGCGGGGTGTCGGTTTGCTCATCGGCGGACCCACATGAAAGTGAAAATGCTAGGCAACACACCTTTCCTAAGCTATGTGTCATGTCGGATGGGCCGTGTTGTACTCCTGATTCCAAGGCGTGTGGGGGTGCGACGCGAACGCGGCAGGCCTTTTCCTTTTACCAGCAATGTGCCCGTGCGTTGCAACGGATCCAAAGTAGTAGAATAGTAGTATTTGTTCACAAACTTGAAAGAAATCACTATTGTTTTGATATACTCCTAATATATTACTCCCTCCGTACCTAAATATTTGTCTTTTTGAGATTTTAAATGGACTATCACATACGGATTATATAGACATATTCTAGTGTTTCTAGCAAGATGCCCGCGTGTTGCATGAAGTTGATGGAAAAGGTAAGCACAACTTATAAATTGACGGATGGAGTACTAGTTACAGTGATGCATATAATTAAGCAAAGGGATCGCACATGTCGGTATTGACTGGAACGAAAATGCAACAGCACAATAAGAATTAAGGCCATGATGATGCAATCACAGTGGTGGTTACAGAAGGCAAGAAGAAAGATGGATCCACGAACGTACGACCTCCTCCTCCTCAACTTAGTGCGTCGGGCCACCGACCGGCGGCTAAGGAGCGGCGGCTTTTGTGGCGAGGTCGAGGTGCTTCTCAGCAAAGGCATCCAAGGCTTCCAGCCGGTTGAGGAAGGCCAACGTCGTAGCATCCTCACTGGCCTTGTAGATACCTATGTACACGATTTCCTCGTACACGTGGATGTGTAGGTCGACGAATTCTTGCAGGAAGAGGCGCCTCGCAGCGAGCGCGACCTCCGGGTGGACATTCTTCGTGGCGTCGGCGGGCAGTCGCAGGGCCACGAGTGCTTGAAAGAGGTTTCGGCCATGGTGGCCGATTAGGGTGGCAGGCAATGAGGAGCCCGGGCGCGCGAGCTGGAGGAGTACGGCGATGTCGTCCGCGAGCTTCTTGAGGATGGTGAACTTGTTGCTGGTGGCAACGATCATCTGGTCCAACTGAGAGTCGTAGTTGGCGTCAACGGCGGCCATCCACCAGCCGGTCTCCAACACCGTCTGGAGACGATCCTCGGCGCCATGCCACAGGCCGGCATCGTGGACCATCTTGCGTAGCCGCTGGCCACTCATGCGCATCGCCGCCATGGGTCTGGAGTGAGCTCTTTTGCGCTTAGTGTAGGCGCTTAGGCAAATGCTTAGGTGCGTATGATGTCGTAGATGCATTGGAATGGAGGGGCGCCTTTATATGAGGGCAATGAGGGCAAAATGCGTTGCATTCACATCGTGCAGCCTCATTTCCGGGACCTCCTCCCATTACTCCCTTCATGCATTAATTGAAGGAGGATGCATTGGCCGTTCAACATATCGGGAACGCTACTCCCTCCCTCGTCTGCATTAAAGCCGTATCGGGAACTGCGACGCCCACTGTCAAATCGAATACTCCCTCTGTCTAGGTGAGTATTAAGTCATCTTACGAAAACCAAATAGTAAACACATAGGCGTGGTGCATTAACTCTCACGTTGTTTCTTATTTTTTGACATAAATAGAGGAATCAACTAAGAAGAAATGTGGGTCTTGTATGCTTTTAATGACTTGAGACTATCAAACATGACATGCAGTGGTCAGTTCGTTGCACAAGAACAAATACAACCCACGTCAGCACACACGCATCTTATATAGCATCACATCCAATGGCTATAAAAGATGAATGAGACCAAATTATATCTCATCTAGATGAGTTCTAGCAAAACTGTATTAATAATACTTAGTACTCCTGCGCCATGTATCATATATTAGTATCATGTAGTACTTTATTTATTTGTGAGGTATCCAGATGGCACTACACCGCCAAGAAAAGAGGGTAACATCAAAATTATGGACTACTTTTTTGAGTATGTTGGTAAGGTCCGGTCATAGTCACTTGTTGAAATCTCTAAAAGGACAAATACTCCCTCCGTCCGGAAATACTTGTCATCAAAATGGATGAAAGGAAATGTATCTAGACGTACTTTAGTTTTAGATACATCTCTTTTTATCCATTTTGATGACAAGTATTTTCGGACGGAGGGAGTAGAAAACAGAGTTGGTGATGATGGTGTGCGGGCCATCCTGCAATATAGGCCGTCGGATTTATATCTAACAGATAGGAAAAAAACTATGGCAATTTTGCAAAAATATACCCACACGTCTCTCCACGTTCGCAAATAAGGCCTTCCCTCGTTCAACCTTTTCTCTCACAAGATAAACTACTCATACAAATGCATCTTGAGGTGTCCATAGAATCGAAGAGAGGGATGATGTGTGTGTGTGTGCGTGTGCGATCGATAAAGAGTGCCATCGAATTTGTGTGTGCCCATGTCAACGATATAGAGTGGCTGGCCTACTGGAACATGAGATGGGACATGTGCAGTTTGTCTCTGTGGCATGGATACCTACCTGCAGCGTTCGACTATCGGTGTGTGGTGGGGGAAGAGGGAGGCCCAATTAACTATAGAGGTACAATGGCTGGTATATGTGTGGAGGAGAGAGGCCTACCTCATGTATTAAGGAGATTGATCTGCCTCATCTATTAAGGGAGATCGATCGGCATCCATGCATATGTGCAGGAGAGGAATAAGGTTGAGAGAGAGACAGAGCTAGAGTGTTGGAGGGGGTGGTAGTGGAGTTGCTTCTAACAAATGGTGGGATAGGCTTGCTAGAAAAACGGAGGGCACGCCCGCAATATCAATAAGAGAGGAGATGGCTGCTTGTTGTCTGTGCACGTGCGTGTGAGAGACGGGTCAGGAGGCATGCACGAATGATGAGGGGGGACGATGTGGATGTGGTAAGCAGACGTAACTACATAGGAAGATCAATCGCCCTTTGTTAGAGAAAGGAGAGACATAACTTGTGAGGTACGTCGATCGATGGGGGGTAGTTAAAGTCGATCTAGGTATATGTTGGGAGATCGATTGATATACATGCATGTGTGTGTTAGAAGCAAATGAGGCACGAGGAGAAGGATAGAGAGAGAGAGGGATGCATGTAGGAGGTGGTACAAGAGGCATACTATATCGAGGGGGAAGGAGTGTGCAAGTACAAGAATGATGAAAAGAGTGGTGGGAGTGAGGCATGGACGGTGACAAGAGAAGAGGGGAAGCTTGTGTTTGTGCTAGGCACACCTGGCTAGAGAGGCATATCGATCGATGTGTGCCGTAAAGAAGGAGCTGGGGGGCCTACACACACCGTGGGTGAACGACCTAAAGTGAAAAGATGAATTTGCGTGATGGAGCTAGAGAATGCTGAGGGAGGGTGAGAGGGATGCGGGCGTGTGCATGCACAAGAGAAAGTTGGCGCTAGCTACAAAGATAAGAGGGTTGTGTGGGTGTAAAAGACGAATAGATATCATATATACTTCATTATAAAAAGCGAATTCAGATATTTGAAGAATTTATCATAGTGTTTCAAACCGACGCATGTGTGAATATATATAACGGTGATACAAATGGTGTGGTTATGAACATGTTATACTACATTTAATATATTTTATCTCTACTCTTATAAAAACGGAGTTGTCGATGATGGTGTGCCTGCCATCCTGCATTATAGGCCGTACGATTTATATATGGCGGATAGCAAGGAAACTATGATGGTTGAAGTTGGCAACAATCATCACTACTAGGAAAAGGCCTACTAATGGCGCACGAGTTTTGCCTACTAATGACGCACTACTGGTGCGGCACTAGTATCACGCCACTAGTATTTCTTACTAATGGCGCACCATGCAGTGCGCCATTAGTATAGAACACCATGCGCCATTAGTATGCCTCCCAGGGGGGCATATTTAACCATGTGCTTTGGCATACTAATGGCGCACTGTTGTGTGATGCGCCATTAGTATACTTTGGCATACTAATGGCGCACTCTATAGTGATGCGCCATTAGTATGAATATTAGGTTTTTTTTACTTTTCTGATTTTTGCACAGGTTACAAAATATATTATTTGACAGAATATAGACAGCAGCACACAGCAACAGCAGATTCATCGAATACAATAGAAGATTAGTCTCCAAATACAATTCATCATATTAGTCTCCGAATTCAAAAGACCGAACAAAGATAAAACATTACAAGTCTCGAGACCGCGAGTATCGAGTTTGTCTTCACATTACAAGTCGATATCGATCATCTAAACTACCATCACATAGAAGAGAGCTGCGGTCATCACGATGAGCATCATCGCGATGAAACTGGTCTTCATCCGGTTCCTCCAATGCTCCCTCCTCTCTCCCGCTAGATAGCGGGCGTATCTAGATTCCGCCTCTGCCCTAGTGGTGTACCCTTTGTAACTATTACCGCTGAAATGGTGAACCTGTCTCCGACACTCCTCCCAGTCGTCGTAGACTCCGGGAACCTTACCCTTGTACACGACATACGACGGCATCTCTATGCACAAGCCAAACAACAGACAATACATACATAAGCAATATATAAGTATGCAACAAAAGGATCAGAAGAGAAAAGCAAGACATGACATTAATAGCATGATTCATGGTCCTACTAATAAATAGCATCGATTACATCTAAGTTGAACGACTGTCCAAACCAAAGAGACATACAAGTTCATTAAAGTTTAGTTACAACATGAGCCAATCAATGTTTCAGAACTACACATAGCATCACTACTGTCGACTCGACTCATGGGACCGGAGCGTGGATGAAGCCACCGTCTGTCGTGATGGTCATGAAATCGCAGGCGTTGTCAGCCTGCATTTGTAGCGTTCCGTCTATCTCCCTGTTGGACGGTTGATATCTGAGGTAGAACTGCCCTGAGGTATGAAGGACATCTTGATGGATGATGTCCGCAAACTCCGACTGGATGCGAAAGAATTCTTGTCTGATGTCCGCGTCCTAGATTGCCGACAAGCTCGCGGCCCAATCTTTGAGATTATCAGGTAGCAGAAGATGATGATGGTCCCTTACGATCGCCCGCATGTGATGGAGGGTGTAGTAGGCATCCTTATGACCGCCAGGCGGCTGCTTGACGCAGCACAACTTAGTATTGTGGGCAAACACGTGCTTGACGTACCTACGAACTGGCCTAGTGAAGGTGCCTCCAGATTTGGCGTAGCCGGGGAGAACATCATCAAGAACTTTCTTGATATTTGTGTAGTCCATCTTGGAGTCACGGTTCGGGTCGAAATACGTGGCCATGGAATATTTCGGGCTTAAGAGGATGAGTGTGCAATGTGTGTCACTACACAGAACACGGAATGTTAGAAAAAAAGAACAATCGAAATCTAAGAAATCATATGTTACGGGGCGGTTAAGGGATGACTTACTCAGGAAAGTAAGCCATGAGGAAGTTATCCTTATCTGGGTTTGCCAGAATGACGCCTTCGAGGTGTGAACTCGCGACTTGGCGGTCCCCAGCGCTGCCCAAGAGCTTGGCACGCATGTAGAAGGGGTCGACTATCACGATGTCCGGGGTCTTGTCTCTAATGATCCGCACCTCCATACTCAGTGAAAACAGCTGAACGAAGGTGTAGTGCAGCGAATGAAGGTTAAACATAGCAAAGATGTCATCAAACTATAGGACGATCGTACCCCCAATGGCGCCATCCACAAAGCCCTTGCCCTCTTGCACCTTGGCCACGAAAACCGGGTATGCCACATCATTCTCTCTGAGACGCCGCTTCTCCAAAGAAAGAACATTGTCATGCAGACTCCGCATAGCACCGGTTGCAGCATTGAGCATATTTGTCGGTAGCATCTCCCTACCTGCCACATGCACCCTCCTCGAGATATCCTTAGGTGAAGGTGGCTCGTCCTGAGCACGGATCGTACTTGGTGCCGGCTGGCTCGCACCCTTGTTACTCTTTCTTTTCCGTCCCTTCTTCTTCTGTTGTAATGGGACCGAGTTCTGATCACAGACCGCCTTCTTGAGTGTGTTGGAGCTGATAATATTTGGCACCTCAGCTATCTGAGGCTCGGTGAAGTCGGCAGCTGGAGGCGTCTCCTGAGAACTGAACGCCAGACGACGCCTGTTGCAACTGGGTTTCTCCGCCGTACCAGCTAGACCGCGGTCGTCTTGGTTGGGTTCTTGAGAAAGAGGCCCGCAGAATTCGTCATCATACCCTTGTTCGGCAAAGTACTTATCGACGTTGCTAAATGTACGGCCGTCGTCGTTGTCGTTGTCGTCCAGATCTTGTGCCATATGCATGTTCAGATCCTGTGCCATAGGGATGTCCGGCATGTCCGGTAGCGTTGCGGCGGTCTTGCCATGGCTTGGCGCCGGCATGACTGGCGGTGTTGTCTTTGGGGTGGTGTACCCCGCCATCAAACGAATTTGGCTCTTCGGCCAAAGCAGGGGCCAGCTTAGGCAGGTGCTGAGGGTCATTAGATCATCTTCGTCGGCCCCGGCGGGTTGAATCGGAGGTAACAACTCGTCGCAGCCTGGAAGCACCCGAACCAGTTGAACCCTATACACGGTGGGTGGCATCGGTTTACCGTGGAACACGGGGTTGCCCGGTTGAACGATTTTGCCCTTGGCGACATCGACCAACTTGTCGTTCACGAAGTGCAGGAGAGTGCATGGAACGTCGGCGGCGCCCTACGAAAACATGTAGGGCATCAGGGATGCCCAGTCAAAGGCAAGGTGATGAAGTCCTCGGCCGAGAGGCTTAATTAGTTACCGTGATGATGGCGTCGAGCTCGGCTAATGTCGAGGCACCGCCAACGGCGGGCGTGCAACTGACGGAGGGGCCGCTTGCTGGCGAGGTGCCGGCCGGCGTACACCCGGGTGCATTAAGCTCCAATGCCGGCGTCGGAGACACCAATACCGCCGCCGCCGGAGACACCAATGGCTCCGGCGCCATAGACACCAATACCGCCGCCGCTGGAGACACCAATGGCGCCGCCAGCGCGTTGTGCGAGTTGCTGGCCGTGAAGCTGGGAATCGGGGGCGCCCCTATTGGCCACCTGCAATCCACGTCGTTATCCCATGAATCAAGGTAGGCATAATGCCGGTGAGCGTCGATCCCAGTTGTTGTTGCACTTGCTCTTGGACCATCTCCGGAATCCGCGCCACTTGCGCCTTAAGTGCTTCAACCTCACGCGACTGGCTTTCTGAGCTGGTCTTTTTCTCCTTTCGCCCACCAGCAGTATAGTATGACGACCATTTTGTGGACAAGCCTTTGCCGGCCACACGACCAGCTGACGTTGGCTTACTAAGCTTATCCTTGTTTTTCATTATGTTCAATGCCCTATTCAAAGGGGTGTCGAAAGGGGAGCTCTGAGACGACCCCGCGCTACTGCTTTCTTTGTCCTGCGGAAGGAACGTGAACCATTTAGAAATATTGGCGATTAATTAGAATGCAACCATATGGAGCTAATTACGCGGGAGTGTATTCCTTACCAGAACAAGCTCAAGCGCCTTGGTCTTTGGATCCATGGTAAGCTCCTTTGTTACCGGGTCCTCCTTGTACCGGGCCCTGAGAAAGTTCCTGGTCTGCTTGTCACGGTATTTCTCGAAGCGGGGCGGTAGTCCTTGCTCGGCATGCTCCACGTCCTCCTTGTCCCATATAGGCTCCGCCACTCTGTAACCGCCGGGACCGAGTTGGTGGGCCCCTAAGTTCAACTGCCGCATTTCTTTCCCCCACTGACTTGATTCGGAGGTTGCGGGGCTCTTGCACTTGATCTTGAACTCCTTGTAGTCATCTTCGCTCATCAAAGGATATTTCGCCTTGATCTTCTCATAACTATCACCTTTGTCAATCATTGCCTTCACCGTGCTTTTCCAAGTAGACAGGGTCGTGCTCATCCTCGTGAGGGCGGCACCGTTCACTTTATTCCCCGAGAGGCGTGTGTTTGCAAACTCAGCATGGAACTTGTATCGTTCGTGCAGCTTCGTGAAGAGGAGGCTGCACAAATTCCCTCGGTCTTTATGCCTTAGGTTCTCGGTGTTGATCGAGGCGGTGCTCCAGAGAATGCACCCGAGCTGAACCGAGTACCCCTTGACTACGTGTTTGGGCGCCGTCGGATGCCCGTCGGAGTACACTTCAGTAAATTCCTCCCTGACGGTGCCGAGCACGTTCGCGTGCCGGTCCTTCCGTTGCCTCTTTGGTTGGCTGCCATCTGTGCGTGCTCCGCCATCATCAGTGGTGGCATCCATGGCGCCATCATCAGTGGTGTCATCCCCGACGCCACTATGGGTTGTGTTGTCAGGATCGGTGTCTTCCGCGGCGTCCCCATAGCGGTGAGGTTCTTCCTCCAACTCCTGGGACAGCTCCCAGAATTGCTTGCCGCTCGAACCGCCGGCCTCATCGTTGTGGTCCATGTTTCGCTCTAAATAGGAAAAAAGTTTGGTCAAAAAGTTGGTTATTGTCAAGGAACAAGATCATGGTCTCATCATTTCGGGTTTGTCAACACCAAGGCATCCTAAAAGCTAAGCTTTTATCATTTAGGGTTTTTCGACGCCGAGGCACCCTAAAAGCCTAAGCGTACATCATTTAGGTTCTCATCGACACTAAGGCACCCTGCAGAAGCCAAGTTAAGTTTTCATCATTTAGGGTTTATCGATGCCGAGGCACCCTAGGTTAGGCCTAATCACTTGGCACTAATCACTTGGCTCTATTGCCACCTATGTTGGGTTTATCATCAAGAGTTTATCGATGCTAAGGAGAATTCTAAGTTGGGCCTAATCACTTGGCTCTATTGCCACCTATGGTTTAATGCAGCAAGAATGGCGGGGCAGTTGATCCTACTTAACTAAGTACTAAGATACCCCAGCCCATGCATTAGTCGCAAGTACCCCATATGCCCTATTTTTAGCAAAGTCATGCTAAAATTCACGGAAAATTTCAGCATGACCTTTGCTGGAAATAGGACATATGGAGTACCCGAATTTGCCGGAACGGAAGTTAATCGACATTCCGGCAAACTCAAGGGCCTCTCAGGGTACCTGCAAAATCATTGAGCAGGAAGCCCCCAACAGCACCCGAAGTATATGTAACAAAAAACAGGTGACAAAACTTGCACACCCCTTTCCGCTTAATGAGGCAGGGAAACAGTGCCAGGACAGCAACCAAACACTGTCCAGGCACAGTTTAGGGAGGCTCCAAGCCAGACACGATTCAGTGTGGACACTATCCAAATAGACCCTAAATGACTGGGGATACTTGTGAAAACTTGGTTTAGCTCCTTTCACACATAGATAAGCAGTTGGGAAAAAGACACAATTTCCTGTAAGAACTTGAAAAAGAAACTATGCCATATGTACTTCAAGACTTCAAGTATATAGCCATAAAAAATAGTTCATGCATGTATGAGCCGTGGATCGTGCTGTTTGCGAAAAGAGTAAACCCATAGGGGGCAACTTACCTGTTATTTCAGGCTAATTGTATTAAAATTTGAAGCAACTACAATGAGACATGTAAAAAAGGTGCTATCTCTCTCTTGTGCTATCTCTCTCTTGCAAAAAAGTGCAGTTCCTTTAAAGTGTCAAATTTGCACTTGCATTGCATTTAAACATGCCCATTGGGTGTGGGTGAACCATTCAGAACAATCAGCCATGGCAATGTCACATTTCAGCACCAAAGTGGCTTGCACTTCTTTTTAGTTGAACTTTTTTTAATAGACAAACAACCAAATGCTCAGAACTTCTACTACTACCACTAGATCATTTTCCTCTAGAACAGAACCAAACATTTTTTAATATAAAAATACGCAGTTCAAAGATTTTGGCACAAGAAGTCCAGTTCATGTCGTACCAATAGTGCTTGAAGATCGAAGTTGTAGTTGTGAGCACTTGCAGATTCTTCAGCAGTTAAGCCACGGTAAAATGAATCCTACAAAACTAAAGGCCATACTGAAAATCAAGCATGATTCTACTACAGGATCCCTAGCAGGCTCGTAACGCAAAGCATTTCCAATCATAGAAGAGGAGTACTGGGGGAAGGATGCGCGTACACTTGAGGGAGGCGGTGTACTGGGGGAAGCAGGAGGAGTCGGCGATCCGGGCCGCGCTGGGGTAGGGCCGGAGTTGAGGTGGAGTGGAGACCGAAGTTGAGATGGAGCTTGAACGGATCCTCCAAGACGGCGTAGCGGAGCTTGGCGCAACTCCTAGGCACGACGAAGGAGCACGGGGCGGTCGGTGGCCGCGGTGACGTGCGGCGGCCGCGCTAGGGGAGGCGGGGGGCGTGGAGGGTTCGGCCGGCTGGGCGCGCCGCGGCGGAGGGCCGGCAGCGGCGGCAGGGGCAGCGCAAGACCATAGCGGCGGCGGCGACGCTGACGGCGTGCAGGCGAGGCGAACGGAGGGGGCGGAGCAAGGGGGCGGCGGCGTAGGGTTGGGGTCGAGTGGGGGATCTGGCGAGGGAGGGAGGGAGGCCACAGTGCGAGGGGAATAGGTGGAGTGGGGGAGGGTTAGCAATGGCGCACCTCCCCCTAGTGCGCCATAAGTACGACGATTCTAATGGCACACCTCCCCTTGGTGCGCCATTAGAATTTTGTTTTAATTACTAGCCCGACTGGTCAGGTTATATTCCACCTAACCCTATCTCCATCAGAACATGCCCACTAGCCTGACTGGTTAGCATGCAGCATACACACTAGGAGGTCTTGGGTTCGATTCCCAGGCTCCCCAATTTTTCTTTTTATGCATTTAAAATGTTGTTTGATATTTATTTGTGTTTAAATATGTTCAAACTTGTTTAAATCATGACAGTAATATTTTTTTATAAAAACAGTAATAATTTTTTAAAAAATATCATCAAATTTATTATTTGAAAATATTTATGAATTTAAAATGTTGTTTGATATTTATTTGTGTTTAAATATGTTCAAACTTGTTTAAATCATGACAGTAATATTTTTTTATAAAAACAGTAATAATTTTTTAAAAAATATCATCAAATTTATTATTTGAAAATATTTATGAATATGAAAAAATATCATCAAATTTATTATTTGAATATATCATCAAATTTGTTATTTGAAAATATAATCAAATTTGGTTTTTTTGCAATTTTAGTTGCATTCA
>NC_057797.1:504157695-504163154 GCF_018294505.1 Triticum aestivum
TATATACTAATGGCGCACCGTGGCATAGTGCGCCATTACTAGTTTAAACTAGTAATGGCGCACTTTGCAATGGTGCGCCATTGGTAGTTTTGCAACAAAAAAGAATAAAAAAATACAGTAGTTTCGCACTCCATGGCTGGTGCGCCATTACTAGTTAGAACTACTAATGGCGCACTTTGCCAGGATGCGCCATTAGTATGTTTGAAAAAATGAAAAAAAATTGTTACTTGTGGCGCACCTTGTGCCTGGTGCGCCATTAGTGTCTTCCACACTAATGACGCATCGCCACATGGTGCGCCATTAGTATATAGTAGTGGCGCACCACTTCTCTGGTGCGCCATTAGTGTCAATTTCATCTATAGCCCTTTTCCTAGTAGTGCATGATTGTAGATTCTTATTGAAATAGAGAAACGAGTTCAAATTTAGTTTGAATTGTAGCGGTAGTATAGACATTTGGAATGCACTCAAATGTTGGTATGAGTAGGTTACATGCATTATACAGCAAGCGAAAAATTTTAATCGGACATAACATGGATTCATACTCCCTCCTTCCATTTATATAGGGCGTAATGAGATTTTTAAGACCGCCTTTGACTATTGACAAGATTAATAGTACATGACATGCACAATGTGAAAATTATATCATTGAAAGAACCTTTCACAGACGAATTTAACGGTGTGCTTTGTGTAAGTTGCATGTCATATATCATTGCTCTAATATTTGGTCAAAGTTAGCATCGAAAACGCATTAGGCCCTATATAGATGGAAGGAGGGAGTAGCTTTGAATAGCATTTGTATAGTAAAACGGGGCAAGACTCTCTCTTTGTGTGGTCTGAATAGTTTTATTTTTTCATTTTCTTTTTGGTTGAGGGAAGTGCGAATTGATTTGGTACGTACAAGTACAATATTACTACATGTTAGGCTTGTCCCTAAAATTCAACCCGCGTCTTGTTATATCCCGAAAATTCAGATATCGTGCTCCCAAAACTGGCACCTTCACAACCCGCGCCTTGCTATCCCAAAATTACAACGCGCGTGAAAACTCCCTCCAGATGCCAAATCCCGACATGCGAAATCCCCCTTCTAACCCTGAGCTGAAAGGGCCGCTAGTTCAAATTGGTGGGGGGTACTTTTGTAACACACCCTACATTTTGGACAAGCACGTCCCTAAGTCATGCCTCACCCCCTCCCATCGCCCCCTTTTCGCCATTCTAAATCCTAGGCCGCCATAACCTCTCCGCTCCAGCCGTGAAACCCCACCCTCCTCCGTCCGCAACGTCAGCGTTGCCCAGCCGGAGCCTCTTCCCCGACGACGTCGTCCACCACAACAGCTCGACGTCCCTCGTCCACCTCCCCGGATGAGGATCCGTCGTCCATCTCGCCGTCCCGCCGGTTCAGCCGCCCCGTCCTCCACCTCCAAGGAGCTGCTCCGACGATCACCTCGTCTATCACGGCTGCTCCATCCCCACAGCGCCGCCTTAACCTGCTCCACCGGAACCGCAGCATCCTCACCGACTCCTCAGACGAAGCCGAGGCCTACTCGGCGCCACCAAAGAGGTTGTACACTCATCGCATTGTACCTTCTCCTTAACTCGACCTCCCGGCACCGACGGCGCTCCATCCCGCACCCCCATGGAGCGGCTACCTTGAAGTTGGCGCCGCGGGCGACATCTCCACGGTGGATCTCCCCCAGTGTGAGGCCCCTTCGGCGGCGGCGTCCATACCAGCCGGATCTGCTGCTGCTGCTCCGGCTCTCGCTTGCTCGCGCTGCTGCTGCAGCTCCGGCTCTCGCTCGATCGCTCGCTCGCCCAGCTACTGCTGCTGCTCTCCCCCTCGCTCGTGCTACTGCTCTGCTCCGATTAAGCCACACTTTAATCGACTGAATCGACTTATGGGTCAGTCGATTTTCAAGGGTTGGGGGGCTCGCTGGAGTTAAGGAAAAACCACCCGCAGTGGGGACAGAGGCTCGCCGGAGAGGTACCCCACTATCTATCTTAGGGTTCAGGGTGGGGCGGGGGGCCTAGAGGGCTGTTCGGCGCAGCGGTGGCGAGTTGTTTTGGGGCGGCGAGGCGGCGCTGGGGCCGGCGGTTCGGCCGGTGGTGGCTGGCGGCTCAGGGGGGTGCAGGTTGAAGATGAACTGCAGGCCCTCCCTAAACTACATGTCAAGTGCCTCTCTGCTACCATTGCGTTCAGTTTCGATAGTAGCATTCAGATTCCACAGTAAATTTCAGTTTTGACAGTTAAGTTCAGAGTCAACAGTTTTTACCTCATATGTTGTAGTCAGGTGTTTTTTGGTGATGTTAATTTTACATCCATTTTACATCATCTATTAGAGATGCTATTGGAATCCCACTTGAGATTGACGATGTCTGTCTTGTGCTGCTTCAGCCTTGATGTCTTACGGCTCACCGGAGCTGCTCCAACGACAGAACGATCCATCACAACAGAGCAGTGCCCTGGATACCGTCTACAGATTCCTCAGATCTTCCTCCACACCTCCGACAGCCACCTCTGCCTCAACTGCTTCAGCGACCAACCCAATGATGCTGAGGTCGACACGGCTACGGCAAAGAGGTTGTACACTTGTTGCATCACTTATTACTATACATTCACGTCGATCCATTAGGGCTATTTTGGTTCAACGGAAAAACGTCGATCCAATGGTTGTTACCATCACTCTAAATTTCTGCATGCTCTCCTTACATAATCTCACCATATTTTTTCGTATGCATGTCAGATATTGTACACAGTCATGCTGAACATGTAGAGAAAAAGATAAGAGTTTTGCGTGGTAATACAATGTCATGCAGACATCGCTCCATGATGGGTTCAATGGCAAACCCTCATCACCCCTCTCCAGATTGTAATCCAGAGGAAGATATCTATTCTGAGGCGGATTCAGATGCCGCTGACCACTCCTATTTACCCCCCAAGGTGTTTGCTCTACCTTGGCATGATGATGTTAGTCATATCATGCATATGTTGCCTTGCAGTGCCTACTTTTGACATCATATATGTCATCTGCTTAGTTTAGACATGTTCTGTAATGCCACCTGTTTAGTTTCTATATCATATATGGGAATTATGCAGTCTCATGTCTTTTAGCCAGCCATAATATATGTGAAATGTGCAATGCCATCCTGTTTAACCAGGCATCATATATTTGAATGATATCTTGCCCATCCTTTTCTTCATTACATTTCCATTTGTCGACAATGTTTGTACATTAAACTACTCTTCCTGTGAATCAGCCATTTGGGTGGGAGATGGAAAAATCTGGAGTGAAAACAAGGCCTTCAGATCAGACAGTGCTACATGTCGAAGCAGATCTCTTGTTGGGTCCCGATAGCTCCTCAGAGATGGATTCAGGGACAGATGACCAGTCCTATTCCCCCACTGAGGTGTATGCTCTAACTTGGCACGGTTATACTGCTCATATCATGCATACGGTGTCTTGCATTGCATAGTTTAGACATCATATACACAATATTCAACACCATGTTCTTAGTTCAGACATCATATCGAATGCCCTCTGTTTAGCATATAAATCACATATGTGAATTAAATGATGTGATCCTGATTACTTAGATAACATGTAGGTGAATTATGTCATGTGATCCTATTTAGTTATTCATCATATCTTTGAATTATGTTATGCTATGCTATCCAGTTTAGATAGACATCATATATGTGAAATTATGTCATGCTATTTGTTTTAGTTAAACAATATGCATGCCAACTATTTCATGACCTCTTTTTTCCACACTATCTATTGCATCTGTCTCTCATACAATGTGTGTACATTCAACTATGTTTTCTGTTTATCAGCCATTTGAATTGGAGCGGGTGATGCCAGTATCTAGCGGACTAAAAACATGGTCTTCAAATAAAACAATGCTACCTCTTGGTGGAGATAGCACCCCGGTTGTACATGCACAAGAACCAGCCCTACCACACATAACCCAAACTCTTGCAGATTGTACCCCTACTGTGATGGACAGAGAACCAGCTTCACCCAATCTAACCCCAACCCCAGCCGATAGTAACCCAGTTCCTGTTGACACAGCACCATCTCCACCACAGAGCTCCCAAACAAGAGCAGTTAGTAAGGCAGCTCCAGTGCCCAAAGGGCCAGTACTATCACGGCAAACCCCAACTCCACCAGTTAGTACGCCTATTCCTGTGGAGGAAGCACAACCAGCTAGTCGTAGTTTAGCATCTATCGCATTTGATGTTGTTAAATCATATGTGCGTATCTTCCCATCTTGGAAATATTATACTGAAGATGAAGGAAAATGCCAGTTGCAGGTGTTTGTCCAGGAGTTATGTGTAATTAATGTTATTCATGGCAATCACTTTGCTTCGTCCCATACATCCTACCTCCAAGATGGTTATAATACAACACATTTTCCCATTTTTCTCTATAGAGAAGGACCGATTTGGAAACTCAGGATGAGGTAACCTGTGCTAATACCTCTGCTATCTTCAAGAATGCTTGGTGGCAGTATCGGAATTACCTGAAGAAAACATACTTCACCGGCAAAGAAACTCATCAAATTCCCTTTCGTTCTCCTGAGACACATTTACTGGACGATGACTGGGAACGCCTTGTTCTGTACTGGTCCCGAACCAAGAATGTGGTAAGGTCTATGAGCTCATTTTCTATTTTTAAGTATTATATTCTTGCGTCTTACTGTACTCTGTTCATGTAGAACAAGTGCCTAAACCTGAAGAACAACTCTTCTAATTTAAGATTCCATTGCTATCATAGTTCAAAAAAGCGCTAGGCATTAATTGTGCATTTTGCCACCGCCTTGCGCTTTACTGACCAAAGCGCATGCTTATGCGCAGTTATGCACAAATTATGCGTAGTTATGTGCAATGCATTTTGCCAACGCCTAGAGCCTAGGCGCGCTTAAGCGCTCGCTTAGGCGCGCCTTTTTTAACTATGATTGCTTTGCTCTTGTATCATTGTATTTACTCATACAAACTTATTTTTAAATTGAATCCAATCAAAACTCCAATGGCACAGCAGGTATGTTCACGCATGTTTCTTTAACAGGTTTGCTCTTATCAATAGCTCTGTTAATTTCAATTTCAATTGTGTATACAGTTGACTTTCATATCATGCACATTACTAGCATCACAACATAGCCAATAGTGTTGTTGTACATGTAGACCCGTGGTACCCATCTGAAATCTTGTTGTGCCGTGTAGTTTCCCACGCTTTGTATTCTTTCACTGTTGCTTTGTCTTGAACTAATATGATTTGAACCGTGTCTCTATTTTGATTTGGCAAGACAATGCAGTGACCATAGGACCGCGTACACGGACCCTTACACGGACCCGTGAACGGGCTATACGTGGACACAGGAAAAAACTGCCCGACGGCCGTCGTGGACGGAAGTTGACGCGCGCCATGGAAAACTGGGCAAAACCATGGCGCGCGTCAACTTCC